>NC_135964.1:31292562-31419285 GCF_053455715.1 Rhinoraja longicauda | reverse complement strand
CGGGTTGAAGAAAGCTTGTCTGGATAGCAGCGTAGATGGGGAGGGTGGTGGGTGGAACAAAGGGGATTTCTCTGAAAGGGCGAAATGTCGCATAAGGATGTTATGAAGTAAAGTAGCTCAACACCTAACTGCACTGTCCTATATGCACAGGTCAGGTACACCTGCCCTTCCCCTCCCTCCAATATCTCCTCCATCTTGTCCTGTGCTTAGTTAGCCAATATGTCGAGATGAACCTATCTGTTTCCTCTCATGTTCCCTTTGTGTAGCTCTTAATGCTCCCTCTGCATCCTTTTTAATTCACCCAATCCTTGGGATCACGACCATTAACTCATTTGTGTTAGCTCGCCTCTAATTTAGTAACATAGCTCTGTATTTTAATGCATGGCTCAAAATAGGAAGTAGCAGTGATTTAAATATTCTTTAAAGGGACTCATTTTGGGGAGGCACCTACTTTTGTTTTGCTTTAATAATGGGGTAATCATCTTCAATAGGTATGAGGAATTACCTGATGCAGTGGGAATCGCCAATTATGTTTCTCTAATATCCACGCGCCAAGAAGGCAAGGAAGTGGAGCAAAAAGGAATGAACACAATGGAGACACAGACCACCTGGATTTCTTTGAACACTCCAGGTTCTTCGGTGACAGGTGGATGTAACTTTGCTGCATTTAATGTCTCGCATTTAGCCTGTTCTTGTTTCAGGGGATTTTTCGTTTGCACTGATTATAGGTACGTCTTGTACCCATGCAGAACTCACTGACCATCAATTTCACCACTAATTTCCATCCTGCTCTTAAATATACTTGGGCCATCTCCGAAATCTCCCTACCGTTTCTGGATCTCACCATCTCCATCACAGGAGACAGACTAGTGATGGACATCTACTACAAACCATCTGACTTCCATAACTATCTTGACTACACTTCTTCCCACCCTGTTTCCTGTAAAATCTCTATCCCCTACACCCAATTCCTCCGTCTACGCTGCATGTGCGCCCAGGATGAGGTGTTCCATACTAGGGCACCGGAGATGTCCTCATTCTTTAGGAAACGGGGGTTCCCCTCTTCCATTACAGATGAGGCTCTCATTAGGATCTCCTCAATATCCTGCTGCTCCACTCTTGCTCCCCTTCCCCTATTCGTAACAAGGATAGAGTCCCCCTTGTCCTCACCTTCCACCCCATCAGCAGTCGCATACAACAAATTATCCTCCAACATTTCCGCCACCTCCAACGGGGGTTCGCTCAACACCTCTGCTCAGTCCGTCTTAACCAACCTGATCTCGCAGTGGCTCAGCACTTCAACTCCCCCCTCCCATTCCCAATCTGACTTTTCTGGCCTGGGCCTCCTCCATTGTCAGAGTGAGGTCCAGCTCAAATTGGAGGAACAGCACCTCATATTTTGCTTGGGTAGTTTACACCCCAGTGGTATGAATATTGACTTCTCTAACTTCAGATAATCCCTGCTTTCCCCGTCTATCCCCTCCCTCTTCCCAGTTCTCCCACTGGTCTTCCTGTCTCTGACTACATCCTATCTTTGTGACGCCCCCTCTCCTGACATCAGTCCGAAGAAGGGTCTCGACACGAAACTTCACCCATTCCTTCTCCGGAGATGCTGCCTGACGCACTGCTGCCTGATCCAGCTTTTTGTGTCTACCGATGATTTTGTTTCCTCGCAGCAGAAAGCCATACAACATATTTCTCATTTTCACTTAATGGTCAGATTGAATCTGCTGCTTCTTTCCACCGCTCCCCCAAAGAACCCTGATCTGATTATTCCAAAGCTCTTAATGCCAACATCTCTGCATCTGTAAACCAGAGCTCATCAAAACTGTGCTCTGCATGTCCTCGCCTGCAGTGTCCCGTGCACCCTGCCCCATGAGCTCACCACCCATGTTGATTCTTGGGCTGAAAATATATGATGTTTTGTTTAAACCCCTTCATGGCCTCGTGCTCATCCATCTCTGTGTCTGCTCTGGACTAACTTTTGAGAGCAACACAGTGCCATGCATTACCGTGCGGTGCGAAAGATGACCTCCGGCACTGTCTATGTGGAATTCATACATTGTCCCTGTGATCGCTTGGGTTTCCTCTGGGTGGTCCAATTTTCTCCCTCAAAGACATGCATGTCAGTAGGTTTGTTGGTCATTACAAATTTCCCTTAGAGTGTAGGTGAGTGGATGGATCTTGGTGGGGGGAGTAGATAACAATGTTTTAAAAAGTATGAGTAATGTAGGATTAATGTAAATGGGTGATTAATGATAGCATGGATTGGGTTGGCTGAAGGGGCTGTTTCCATGCTCTATCTGACTCAATTTCAGAGCTCTTCCATTTCTGACCTCTTGCTATTCCTGACACCCATTAATTGTTTAATAAGGAAAGTAGAGATAGTCAAGAAAATTACAGGCTGGCAAACCTCTTCAGTGGTAGGGAAGCTATTGGAGAGGTTTCTAAGGGATCAGATTTAATAGCATTTGGAACAGAATGGAATAATTATGGACAGTCAGCATGGATTTGTCCAGGGTAGGTAACATTTAACCAAATTGATTAAGTTTTCTGAGGAGGTCATGGGGTGATAGATGAGGGTAGGACAGCGGTTTTTGTTTACATGAACTTCTGTAACAGTTACATGAACTTGTGTGTGTATTTTATATATATATATATATATATAATTTTCGTTTATTAGAGTACTTTGTTTACATGTGTAGGAAGGAGCTGCAGATGCTGGTTTACACCGAAGATAGACACAAATGCTGGAATAACAGCGGGTCAGGCAGCATCTCTGGAATAAAAGGATGGAAGAAGGGCTTCGACCCAAAATGTCACCCATCATTTTTGTTCAGAGATGTTGCTTGACCCACTGTGTCTATTTTTGGTATAAACCAGCATCTGCAGTTCCTTACGACACATGCATTTATACAAACACATACTACGCATGCATCCCTACATTTCTTGCCTAACCATATGCTTATTTAAAATCCTATTAAATGCCACCATTGTATCTGCCTCCACTGCCACCTCTGGCAGCGCGTTCCAGGCACACCCACCCCCCACACATCTCCTTTAAACTTTGCCTCTTTCGCCTTAAACCTATGCTTCCTGGTCTTTGACATTTTTACCCTGGGGGAAAAAAAAGGTTCTGAGCATCTACCCTTTCTAAGCCTCTCAAAATTGTATATACTTCTATCAGGTCTCCCCTCAAACTCTGACATTCCAGAGAAATGGGAGTTGATGGGAATGTGGGGAAAATAATGTGGGAATTATGACAGATTAGTGCAAATGGGTGGCTGCTGGTCAGTATGGAATTAATGGTCTGAAGGACCTGTTTCCATGCTGTATGTTAAATTCTGCTTAAATATACATTCCTCAGCCTGCTTGTACTATGCTTTTTTCCCTAACAATTGCTAGAAGCATGTAGCATTGCCTCTGCTATTTCATCACTGGATTCTTTAAAATTCATGACTTCAGTTCTTTGGGAGCAGGAATTTTATCCTCTTTAATTAGTTTACTTAGTATATCCACTATTTTCAATTTTAAATGCATTTGTTCTATCTCTGGTAAATTCCGCAGCAAAATAATGATTTCAGATTTTTGCCGTCTTAATTCCCTTTGATCTTCAATCTTCTACACCTTGTAGATAATGTTCAACAAAATGTCAAGGAACATTATTTCTCTGGTTGCATTTCTGCTCTACCCATTTGTTGTGGGTTCTTTTCTTTGCCTTGCACCCACTCTCCGAAGCCAGCTTGCAATCCTATGCTTTGTAAATGCCATTCTTCCCTAGAAGTCAAAAAGCTTCTAAAACAGCTCCTTTCCACCTCCAAGCATATCAACTTGCACCTTTCTTCACCCTTTCACAGTCCTGTATGGTCATGAATTTCAGTTCTGATTAACAAGATGTCTATACTGTGAGGCTGACTGACTAGTTAACTAATTCCAGCATCTAGTCATTTATTTCTCCCCTTGTAGAGTTTGAAATGGGAATTCCCAATCAGTTGCAATCTCATTCATTGGACTCAAGCTCTTGGATACTGGACTTATTGACTGATTCTGAGGTAGGAAATATATGTTGCAGCGATGTTTGTTTCTGTCTTTCTCAATGGAGATGAGCTTTTCTCTTGGGGATTCTGTCTCATGGGTTTAGTTTTCACTCTTTAACTTCCTCATTACCATACGTCATCCTTAACCAATATTTAGTTTGGAGATACAGCACGGAAACAGGCCCTTCGGCCCACCGAGTCCGTGCCAGTCTGCGATCCCCGCACATTAACACTATCCTACACATACAAGGGACAATTTACACATACACCAAGCCAATTAACCTACATACCTGTACGTTTTTGGAGCGTGGGAGGAAACTGAAGATCTCGGAGAAAACCCACGTGGTCATGGGAAGAACGTACAAACTCCGTACAGACAGCACCTGTAATCTGGATTGAACCCGGGTCATCAGCACTGCAAGTGCTGTAAGGCAGCAACTCTACCACTGCACCACTGTGCCGCCCACGATAGGCAAGTAATTAGCCTATTTTTAACCTAATGTAAAAGCAGAAAATGCAGGAAATACTCAGCAGGTCATGCGGCGCCTATGGGAAGAGAAACAATGAATGTTTCAGGTGATGGATCCTTCAGCCTTCCCAGCTGGCCCACGTGGGAACCAATGACAAGTACGACTAAAAAGGAGATTATCCAAATTAAGAAGCAGAACCACAATGAGCCAGTAAGAAAGTTAAAAATGTGCTCTCAGATTGATGTGGTTTCAGAACTGGGGAAAAGCAGCTCTTCCATTGGGATGAGCTGTAATTGAAACTGTGTCACTGCATATCATGTAACTAAAGGTTCAGCTAAAACTTTAAACTAAATAACGGGTAGCAGGAATGGGAAATTTAGAAAGTTGAAAGGGATTTTTAAAGGATAGTGAAAAGGCTAATGATGACTGGAGAGTATCAGGAAAGTTCAGAGCACACAAACATAACAGAACACCGTGCCAGGGCGGCATGGTGGTGCAGCGGTAGAGTTTCTGCCTTACAGCCCCAGAGACCGGGGTTCGATCCTGACGACGGGTGCTGTCTGTACGGAGTTTGTACGTTCTCCCTGTGACCTGTGTGAGTTTTCTTCTGGAGCTGCTGTTTCCGCCCACACTCCCACACTCCAAAGACGTACAGGTTTGTAGGTCAATTGTCCAAATTGTAAAACATGTCCCTAGTGTGAAGGATAGTGTGTGGGGATAGGTGGGCCGAAGTGCCTGTTTCCACGCTGTATCTCTAAATTAAATTAAACTAAACCTCATGGTTAAAGAAAAATACTATGAAGACAGAATTGAAGACTCCATGCAACATTTATAACCAGCTGCGTGAATTAATTAGACAAAGAGAAATAAATTGGTACAATCTTAATGGTCATTTGAGAGACATAGAAGCACACCTGCAAAGCAAAAATGTTGGGTTTTCAACATTCCAGAATACTTACCTTTTAAATGAAAAGGGAAAGGATGGGTGGGGGGAAGGAGGGTGTGTGGAGACGGGAGACCGGTGGGAGCGGAGGGGTTAATGTTCCCTGATGGTAAAGAATTGGATAAAAGCATTGGATGAAGAAGCTTAGCTTGGTAAAATGAAAAAAAATATTTATCAATGCAGTAACTCTCAGCCCTCTGACATCTAGGGAATGGCAAGTGCTGGTTGCATGAAAACTGGGTGAAAGTAACGCACACACATAAACACAAAAATGCATAAACCTTTAAACACATTTCCAAGTACTTTTAAATAGCAAAGTTTTACACTGTAATTCTATATTTTAAGGTGTTCGGTAGAAATGAAGCAAATGATTAACTGCTCACCATCACATGAAGTGACAAATCGTCAGAAAGGTGTTACTGGTAACGAGCAGTAACAGCACTGTTCTTATGTATAAACAAATACTAAAAATGTCTTTTCACATGAATGAATTAAATTCCAGTGTTTGAAATTGCTTAATACTCTTAAATGATTTTGCCAGTTACATGAGAATTCTGGACAAATACTGAATAAGTGAGAGTCAGGAGTCAGGAACAACAATAGACTCCTTGCACGGCTGATCTGATTAATCTCATCTGTGCATTCTCATCTGTAGTGATTGCCTTCCATCCTTGTGCAAATTAATTGTATCAAGCATACACTTAGATATTACAAATGTCACAGGGCTACCTTTCCTTCATTATCATTACAGCTTTGTACCTTTAGTACATTATATTTCCACCATGGTTCTTTATTAAGTCTTTGGCACAATTTGGTTCTGACAGTTTAGAGTGAGTTACCAGCCCAGTCCAAGACATGTATCCTCTTCTGCTGGGAAAATTGGGTCACCATCTTCAATGTGTGGCACAATAGACAATAGACAATAGGTGCAGGAGTAGGCCATTCAGCCCTTCGAGCCAGCACCGCCATTCAATGCGATCATGGCTGATCACTATCAATCAGTACCCCGTTCCTGCCTTCTCCCCATACGTTGCAAGGTTTTGCAGGAATATCCCACATCCATCCGGTAAAGGTCTTTGTTATTTCCGGCACCACTCTTCTCTGCAGTACACCGATATATTGCGGCAAATTTATCATTCTGTCAACCAGGTGCAGCGGACCAACTGAGAGTGGGTGGTGCAGGAGGCAATTACTAAGTGTCTGAGCTTTGAAGATATCTTGTGCCTATGCATTCCATTTCTTGAGCCCGTGTAATGAAATGGAAAAAGAAACAGCAAGCAAGATTGCTGAGCTGAGGATGAAGTGAATAATCTATCTGAGAAACAAAAGTGCAGATGCTGGAGAGCTGAAATAAAAACTAAGTATGCTGGAAACATTGAGCAGGACGGGTCGCCTCTATGGAGAAAGAAAGCGGAAGAGTTAATGTTTCGGGTCAATGATCTTTCTGCGGGAATGATTTAACAGTGTCTAATTACTGCATTCTGTCTAGCGTTCTTTTTTGTTTGCAGAAAGAGGTGACTCTAAAGAAGTTTGAAAGTGATTTTTCTTTAACTGAGGAAACTGACTATAGTCAGACTGAGGTAAGAGTTTCACTCTCTGTAACTACCATCACCCACTCTGACTTGTGTTAACCAGGCTGTGGGTACCTGCAGTGGGCTGCGCTGTGCCTGTTTCTTCTTCCCTCCACAAATACGATGGCTGGCAAATACGATGGATGGGGGAGGGTGTGTTGCTGCTTTGTGAGGTGGGAGTGCAGGTGAGTAGGAGGATTGGTTGGAGCTTGGAGGCATTTAGAGCAGTGGGGGGTGGACACACGGGTGGGTTTGAGATGGTTTCAGTGAAGCCATCCTGCAGTGGTGGGAGGAGCTTGCAGCATTGGGCAGCACTGGCACAGCAGGTAGAGCCATTGCCTTACAGTGCTGGAGACCTCGGTTCAATCCTGACCTGCTACTCTGTGTGGTGTTTCTGTGTTGTCCCTATAACCGTGAGGATTTCCTGCAATTATTCTTGCTTCCCAGCAGTTCCCAGAGATGAACTGGTTAATTTTCCCCTGCAAATTGCCTTATTGAGGGGTAGACCTTTGCGGGAGTTGATGGAAAGGTGGGAATAATAAAATGGGAATAAATATAAATGGATGCTGGATAGTCGGTGCAGACTCAGTTGGCCGAAGGGTCTGTTTTTGTGCTGTATCTATAAAACTGAGCTGATATCTGGTGACAAAGGATGCTATGATGAGAGATTGGATCAGTCCAGGGTTGGAGACGTGATAGAGAAGCTTGACCTAAATTCTTAGTGTAAGAACAAGCATGTTTAAAAAAATTCTGATTGAGACCTTGTTGGTTCAGACTCGGTGGCCTTGTGCAGGGTAAGGCTGATGCCTTCTCCAAACTACTGCTGAAACATCCCCTGGCTCTCACTGCTTCTGTGCAAGCATCAGCAGCATCCTTAGGCTTCAGATGAGCAAGTGGAGTTTGCACAAGTGGTGTGATACACTGACCACTGCTCTTGTTCAACATCTCCGTCCACAAAGGACAGAGAATGAGTTTTGGAAAAATGGGGCACCCACACGCGGACAGTAAATTCATTTGACTGGTGCATGGAATGTTGGAATCAAGCAGTTTGGGGGAGTTGGGGTGGGGGGGGGGGGAGAGACCTCCAAGAGCCAGATGTAATGTTGTTGTGTGAATAGAATGGTTCAACCTCAACTGTGGGTTGGGAGCGGCGTGGGGTATTTGACCAAGGAACAGGCTTTGAATTGAGGATTGACTGAAGTAAAAAGAGCCAGGTGGCAACATGAGAACGGTTAACCTGTAAGTAAACAGTGGGACCATTGGGTGGAAGCTGGGTGGTCGGTAGGTTTTAGGAATAATGACAAAAGGTGGACTTTGTGAAGATGACCACATTGGAGAGCACCCAAAGACAGCGAGAGACGCAGCATGTAAGGGCTGATTTGAAGGAAGCCTTGGGCTGTAAGAGAGGATAAAGGAAGGCAGATGTTCTTGGGTTTAGAGTCGATCTCTGAGCATTTGGGGCCAGTTTTTAAGTGTGTGGCTGGAGGAGAGGGGGACTGGGATCTGTCAGAAGAGGAAGGAAGTCAGAAACCATAGGAGCATGCCATCATAGTTCTAGAAAAGTGAGGAGCTTTAGCAAATAAGGCAAGTGAATATCTAAACCAGAATAATTGGAATCATTTCTCAGACATGTTTATGTGAAAGATTCACCAAATGTATAAGCATTTCCACTTGCGTGTGGAGTGTGGATATTTTGTTTCTGTTTTGGGTTGTGGACTTGGGGCTAGCTCTGAAGTATCTGAGCTTTGAGGAAGATTCGCTAATGCTATGCATTTTGCAAGCTCAAGTAAGAAAGGGAGAAAATAAACCATGGAATCTGTATCTACGAATCATACAAATAATGTAAATATACAAAAATGTTATTCATTCCCACAAATTTTTTATGGCCTGTGCGGAATTTTGACAAAAGTCAAGAAGTGAAGAATCTGATTATGAAGACGCTGATGCTGATCCAACAGACAAATCTACTGAGGTAGGAAGAACTTTCAGTTTCAGTTACAGTTTTCATTCTTTTTAATCTATGATTGATATTGACTGCTCTAGAACATAGAACATAAAAGAGTACTGCACAAGAACAGGCACTTCGGCCCACAATGTCTGTACCAAACATGCTGCCAAGTTAATCTCCCCCGCTTGCCTGTGATCAATATCCCTCCTCTCTAAATATCCGTGCCTGTCTAAAAGCTCCTTAAAAATTGCGATTGTATCTACATCCACCACCACCCTTGGCACTGTGTTCCAGGCATACTCCCCTCTCTAAGTGTAAAAAAAATCCTTGCCCCGCACAACTACTTTTCACCTTTCAGCCTAAAGCTACAAGCCTCTCTTTCATAGCTCCACCCTGGGATAAAGGATCTGGCCGTCTATCTTATCTGTGCTTCTCAAAATTTTATATACTCCCCTCAACCTCTGATGTTCCAGAGAAAACAATCCACGTTTGTCCCACCTCTTACTGCAGCCAATGCTCCCTAATCCAGGCAGCATTCTGGTAAACCTCTAATGCATCCTCTTCAAAGCCTGCGCGTCCTTCCTATCATGAGGCAATCAGAACTGCACACAATACTCCAAAAGTAGCTTAACCTAAGTTTTATGAAGCTGCACTATGATTTCCTCTTTATCGTCAATGCCTTAACCGATGAAGGCAAGCATACCATGCACCTTCTTTACCACTCTATCTACTTATGTTACCACTTTGAGGAAGCTATGGACTTGGGCCTTAAGTTCCCTATGTACATCAGTGCTGCTCAGGGTCTTGTCATTTGCTGGATACTTTCCCCTGGGCATTCAACCTCCCGAAGTACAACACCTCACACTTGCTCGGATTAATCTCCTTCTACAATTTCTGCACCATATCGACAACTGATCCACACATCCCACTGTAACATTTGACAGCCTTCCTCACAAGTTTATTTTCTAAATTCCTCCTTTACTATTTCCTGTTTCTTTCAGGACATTGTTCTGTCATTTTATTCCAACCAAATAAAATATTCCTAACAGCTGGAAATTGTATGGTTGTAAAATATATATCAAAGAATAGAATCACAGCTTCTGTCCTGCACATACCATCCACCAATCTACCCCGCCTCCTCTAGATCCACCTATTGCATGCCAGCTCTTACCCTATCCCTTCACCTCCTTACACCAGCCATATTTCCTCCATTCTTTCAGTCAGAGGAACATTAATTGTCCATTTCCCACCAAAGATGCTGCCTGACCCTCTGAATTCCTCCAGCAGTTTGTTGTTTGCTGAGATATGTATGTGATCCAAGAAAGCTTGTTGGAATTTAAATCTGCATCGGCCATGAATGGCTCAGAGTACTGAGTGCCTCATCTGTATACTAAAACTATCATTTGTTTGTTTGTTTGTTCCTGAACTGCAGCCAAAACGGTACATGATAGCGCAACAATTTTAGGCCCACCTTACTCACCGTCGTTTCATTGAAATCAGTGTTAAATTTTTTAAGTTATTCACATTTTAAAGTTTAAATCTATCTCCTAGGAAGGGGAGGGGGGAGGGAGGGAGGAGAGGGTGCTGCACCTATCCTTATTCTCCAGGAATGCTGCCTGACCCACTGAGTTACTCCAGCATTTTGTGTTTTTTTTGTAAACCAGCATCTGCAGTTCCTTATTCCTACATTTCTGAACTTGAGAGTCGGTTAAAGACCTTGAGATCTTGTGTTATCCATTTTGGGAGACCAGGTCATGAAATGGCAAAATATTGCAAGGGATGCAATTGAACTGGAGATCAGAACCTTGCAATGCTAGAAAAGTACAAATATATATCACACTCTCATGTTCTGTTTCACCCTTTGCTCAATAATGAACCATGTTAAAGAGGATAGGGAGTAAAAGCTCGAAGACTAAAAAGACAAAAGTTTTTCGTCCTGCCAAGGTGAGTAGACATTGTTACTCTACATCTTTGCTTTTGATTCAATGTTATTTCACTATTTTCTTCTAGAGTAATTTTACGGCACTCAATTATCAGATTTTTTCATATAGAGTTTTACATTTTATCCAAAAATAAGTGTTTCAGTTAACAGACAAAAATCCTGTTGTAAAATCTGCTTCCAAAAAAGTCCAGTTCCTACTGGCAGAGCCTCAATACTGAAGCAAAATTTGGGGTTCACTCTGGTCAAGTGTGATTGGAAGGGTGTTTTTCAGGTTACTGATTTTGTAGCAACATGTGGGATTGAAAGATGATTGAAGTTCATCATCGGTGTTGGGACCGCAGCTATTTACAATATACATTAATGACTTAGATGAAGGGATTAAAAGTAACATTAGCAAATTTGCAGATGACGCTAAGCTGGGTGGCAGTGTGAACTGTGAGGAGGATGCTATGAGGATGCAGGGTGACTTGGACAGGTTGTGTGAGTGGGCAGATGCATAGCAGTTGTGAGGTTATCCACTTTGGTGGTAAGAACAGGAAGGCAGATTATTATCTGAATGGTGTCAAATTAGGAAATGGGGAAGTACAAAGAGATCTGGGTGTCCTTGGTCATCAATCGCTGAAAGTAAGCATGCAGGTACAGCAGACAGTGAAGAAAGCTAATGGCATATTGGCCTACATGACAAGAGGAGTTGAGTATAGGAGCAAAGAGGTCCTTCTGCAGTTGTACAGGGCCCGAGTGAGACCGCACCTGGAGTACTGTGTGCACTTTTGGTCTCCAAATTTGAAGAAGGTCATTCTTGCTATTGAGGGAGTGCAGCGTAGGTTCACTAGGTCAATTCCCAGAATGGCGAGACTGTCGTTTGTTGAAAGACTGGAGCAACGGGGCTTGTATACACTGGCGTTTAGAAGAATGAGAGGTGATCTTATTGAAACATATAGGATTATTAAGGGATTGGACACGCTAGAGGCAGAAAACATGTTCCCAATGTTGGGGGAGTCCAGAACCAGGGGCCACAGTTTAAGAATAAGGGGTAGGCGATTTAGAACGGAGATGAGTAAAATCTTTTTGACTCAGAGAGTTGTAAATCTGTGGAATTCTCTGCCTCAGATGGCAGTAGAGGCCAATTCTCTGGATGCTTTCAAGAGAGATTTAGATAGAGCTGTTAAGGATAGCGGAGTCAGGGGGTATGGGGAGAGGGCAGGAACGGGATATTGATTGTGAATGATCAGCCATGATCACATTGAATGGCAGTGCTGGATCGAAGGGCCGAATGGCCTCCTCCTGCACCTATTGTCTATTGTCTGTTGCCTATTGTCAATTACAATTTCATATATTTCTTTGACAAATCGTGAGTCAGGACTTGATCAAAGAGTTACAAAAAAATTCAAAGCACAGAAATGGGACATTTGGTGCAACAAATCTGTGTTGTTGTTTATTGTTTGAAGTCTCCCTCTTCAGTCCCATCTAATCCTCTCAGCAGCCCCTGCCTATCAGAACCAATCATTGGAGTCATAGATAGAGCCATAGGCACACAAACAGGATCTTGGCCCATTAATAAGTCTGTGACGGTCAAGTACCATTTATACTATTCCCATTTTATTCTCCCCACATTCCCATTTTCACCCCTCCCCTCCTGATCTTGATACTCTTGCCTTTGTGCCTACCTCTGCTCGTGGTGCTTGCAGTAGCCTAACATAAGTAGTTTCATAGCTGGTCCACGACCATTACTGATGCCACTGTGTAAATATTTAGAGGATGACCTGCGGGTTGTGAACTCATTTGAGTTGTTTCTTTGAGATTTACTTCCACACTTAAAAGCCTATTTTGTTAGGAAATGCAGGTCAGAGGTTGGAAACCAAACCTCTGAACTTTTGCACCATTATTGTGTTGAATAAGTTATGTGCTGCAGTGATTCTGGGGGTTGTCACTAGTTTGGGGAGTGCACTGTCCCATCCTGTGCTTATATGCCTTTCAGAATTACACTTGTTGCCTTGTCAAATTCCATATTTCTTATTAATGGTAGAGATTTTATTTTCCAAACTATTGTATGATTCCATACATTGTTTTTCAACATTTTCAAGAGAGAGTTGGATTTAGCTCAGGGCTAAAGGAATCAAGGGATTTGGGGGGGGAAAGCAGGAACAGGGTACTGATTTTAGATGATCAACCATGATCATATTGAATGGTGATGCTGGCTCGAAGGGCTGAATGGCCTACTCCTGCACCTATTTTTCTGTTTCTGTGTTTCAAATTGTTGGTCTTCTGCACTATTTTTCAAATAAACGTAACTTCTGTCTTGTATTTTGGACATCCACTGGTACCATCCCATGGACTAAAACCATGTCTCTGGTGTTTGAACTGAATATTTAGGAAATCACCTGGTTTATATCCAAGTGGTTGTCAATGTTTATAGTCTTTGCTGAACATCATTGGCTTCCAGTTCTCTGCAGATACAGATTTATGGGCAGCACCTTGTTGCAGCCAGTAGAACTGCTGCCTCATATTGCCAGTGACTGCGTCCAGTTCTAACCTCGGCTACTGTCTGGAGCTTTGTGTGAAGTTTACTCGTTCTCTCTCTGATCATGTGGGTTTCTCCCGGGTGTTTGTGTTTCCTCCACCGTCCCTAAGATTTGTGGGTTGGGTGCTTAATTGCCCCTGGTGTGGCAGTGAATGGTAGAATCTGGGGACAGTCTACGGGGTTAAAATGGGATCATTGTAGGATTAATGTAACTGGATGTTTGATGATCGACGTAGACTGCTGAACAAATCCTTTTCCCGGGGAATCTTGATCCTCTCTGCCACCAGAAAGCCTCGGCCCCATGTTCCATTGTTGGTGTTATTTTTCTTTTTAGCAATACCAAGTAGCAGTGGTCAAAACTTCCAAAGTTGTTCACTGTGAGTTCTGCAAGCAGGAGCGAATGCCATTCCCGATGCCCCAGCAGTTGGACACCACCACTCCAGACATGGTAAAACAATGAGCGATGGCGATGCATGCAATTTCTTTTTGAACTTGAGTGAATCCTTGAAATGGCTCTCCAACCTTTTGTCTTTTTTTTTGAGGGGGTGGGGTTGCACATTAAGTCTGAGGATGCTAAAGCTGCCTTTCCTGACCATTTTGTGCACAGCTGTTCTGTTGCAACATGAGCTGGGAACTGTACCAGCAAATTTTGAGGAGGCGAGAGGAGGATCCGGACTATGTGGAAGCAGAATCTGACGAGGAAAGCTTCCACGCCACAATACTGGAAATGGAAGAAGCAGAGAAGAAGGTAATGGAGAGGTAAGGGAACAGAATATCCGAGTCACTCTTCGGTAAACTAAAGTGCCACTTATTGCGGGGGGTAGTCTCTGCTGTCTGTGAAGCAAACCAAAGAAATTGCTGTAATTTTCCATGCATCTTTTTGATTTCATTTCTAGGAGGAGCTCCATCATTATTTAACATTAAGGAAAAGCTTTTTTGCATTTATAGTGAACTTTTTGTCCACATAATTGAACTGCTTAATTGGTCGTTGCAGATTGGGTAAATGCAGCAGCTAGTGAGTGTGGCGGCACGATGGGCGCTCAGCGCTGCGGACCTGGGTTCGATTCGGACTACGGGTGCTGTCTGTACGGAGTTTGTACGTTCTCCCCGTGGGTTTTTTCCGAGATCTTTGCTTTGATCTTTGGTTTCCTCCCACACTCCAAAGACACAAGGCTTGTAGGTTACTTGGCTTGGTATAAGCATTGTAGTCGGTGGGACGAAGGGCCTGTTTCCGTGCAGTATCTCTATAATAAACTAAATTAAGTGCATGAGAGAGGTGAATGTTTGGATTATATTTCCATTTGTTGAAAAGACAATGGAAGAATTCTGTGCTCTTCAAGTGCTGCCATCGGGTCTTTAAGGAATAGGAATACTTTGGAATTTGGAATACTTTGTTGTCACATGTGACTAGGCACAGTGAGAGTCTTTGCGTACACAATGTATACAAATAGCAGCCACTTATGGCGCTGACAAAGTTACAAAGCACGCCGGCTACCCCTTTTGTCCCTCCCCCCCGGTGGTCCCCCCACGCCGGGTCCCCATTGTCCTTTGTCTCCCCCCCCCATTTTCCATTGTCCTTCCATTCCCCCTCTCGGTGGTCCCTCTCACACTGGGTCCTCCATTGTTTTCCCCCCCACCTCCCTCATGGCAGTCCCCTCACGCCGGGTCCTCCATTGTTCTTCCCCTTCCCCCTCACGGTGGTCCTCCATGCTCTCGTCGTGGGTCGACCCGCGAGGCATCGCTGCCACCGCGAGGCTTCACCGCTGCCAAGGCCCCATCGTCACGAGGCTTCACCGCTGCCAAGGCCCCATCGTCGCGAGGCTTCACCGGTGTCGCCGTCCCACTTCATCGCCTTCGTGGTGCCAACCTGGGCCTTAGCCGCGGGTTCCGTCAGCTGCTTCGCCTGACCCGGGCTTCTACCCGTGAAGCCCCAGCCGGGCCCCGACCTGGGCTTCTACATGGCGATCCGGGAGGCATCGAGACATTCACTCGAGGGAGCAAAAGGGACATCTGACAGTGTAGCACCTGCTCGTTCTGCCCCAGCTCCACCCAAGGCCCTGGCATTTTACCACCCCAGTGTTTCCCTGACTCTAAGAGGAAATGTTGATGGGATTGCCTGTCTCTCACTGAGATAAACCCTAGCACAGAACTGAATGGCTGGTTTTTGATATTAATTTAACGTCATTTCTGTCATTATAAATAGAAGCATACTTTGTTTGAATTTTACACCTATTTTACTCTTGTTCTCTCTCACCAGTCTCATTTGGTTCCCTGAATATTTCCTTTCTCCTTCTCCCCTGCAGCTTCTCATAGCCCATGTTCCCTTCTGTATCAGCAAATTTGGACATAATACCCAAGGTTCCCCCTTCCTAATCATTGATGTGGCTTGTGAACAGCTGTGGACCAAGCACTGACACCTGCAGCTGTGGACCAAGCACTGACACCTGCAGCTGTGGACCAACCACTGACACCTGCAGCTGTGGACCAAGCACTGACACCTGCAGCTGTGGACCAGGCACTGACACCTGCAGCTGTGGACCAAGCACTGACACCTGCAGCTGTGGACCAACCACTGACACCTGCAGCTGTGGACCAGGCACTGACACCTGCAGCTGTGGAACAGGCACTGACACCTGCAGCTGTGGACCAACCACTGACACCTGCAGCTGTGGACCAACCACTGACGCCTGCAGCTGTGGACCAACCACTGACACTCCACTGGGCTCAGCCTCCCAATCAAAAAATGAACCATTTACTACTTCTGTTTTTTGCCACTACCCATTCATCAGTCCACACCAGTCTGTTCCAACTCCATGTCATATCTGTGTTTGATAGTCTCTTGTTTAACATCATATTGAAGATCTTCTGAGACACACCATTGTCAGCTCTGCTTGTTACAAATGATAAACATGATCTCTCTTTCACAAATCCATGTTGATTTCACCCCAAAATTGCATTCCCAACCTACTTTAATAATAGATTTCAGCATGTCTGTGCTACTGATATCTCTCCTGCTTTTTTAAATACTGGTTGCATTTGCTACCCTACAAACTGCGGAGACCATTCCAAAATATGACAGGATGCCGGTCAAGAGGATCTAAAGATGTTGGACCAGGCGAGGAAGCTGACATTTGTTCACTTATCTTGTCAAAGAAGGACTTATCTTGTCAGTGAAGCCACCTGTTGGTATACTTCTCCAGTACATTGAAGTGCTTGGTGTTGTGTACCGGTGGATGTATGCAGTAGCCAGTCAGATATCTGGCAAATTAAGGGTTCACTTTAAGTGGACCTCATTGTACCTGAAGAAGATACTCAAGAAATGTTTTCTGTGCAGCAGTTGGTAATTTCTTGCATCTTTCTATTTTTTCCAGGTTAAAAAATCCAGAAGTTACGATGTACATGACCTCTCTGGTGCATGGAGATGAAGTCATCTTCAGTACGTAGTGTGAATAATAGGTGTGCCTGTGACCTGCTAGGTGATATCCAGCTGGAGCATGTGGGAGGCAGAAGGTTGAGGGATGGGGTGGATACATCACACCACTATCCCGTCATTACAAAGATATCACATTTTCAGTTGGGTACTTATAAAGGATTAATGATTTGGAATCATCAAATCTTCATAGAGAGGGCATTAGCTTTACCAGATCTTTAAATGAGCTTTCCAATTAATCCTAGTCACTTGACACAAGCCAACAGCTCCAGTGTTGTTGTAATCCAATCTGACAATTAGCTACAGCAAGAGATGCTTGGATAGGCAATTGAAAGGTTTTAGGAGAATTCTTTAAATGAAGTGGGAGGGGATGGGGGGCTTGGGGAATTTAAGGGTTTGAATGCTGAATGGCCAATACTCCAATGAAAATTTGGGAGATAGGGAGCCTAGAATGATAAGAATGTCAAGATCAAGGTTTATTAATGTTGGGTGACCTACAGGAAGGACTTTTTAACAAAGATAGAATTTATGAATCAAATTGCTGAACTCAAGGCCAGTGTGGATTATTGCATGCCTGGGAAGTGACGGAACAGGTCTGTGTGAGTTAGGATATGGAAGCAAAGATGAAAGTGGACTGACGAGGAGTACCATGAAAGTCCTAGAGAAAATAGGAACAGGATTCAGCCCTCTGGATACAACGAGTGGGGTTCCCCGACGAACGGTTCTTGGCCCTCAGTTATTTACTACTTACAAAGCTTAAGGTTTTCAAATTTGTCATTGATACGGGTGCACGGGTATTTGATGTGGACACATGATTCTGCAACAGGACCTGGACAGATGAAATGATTGGGGAAATTGAGTTTAATTGCAGATAGAGTTTAATGTAGGGAAGTGTGAGGTCTTGCACTTTGGTAAGAGTAATCAAAAGATAGATTATTATCTAAATGGAGTGAAGTTCAGAGGGATTGGAGTGTTCTATTGCATGGATCATAAACAGTTAGCAGGCAGGTGCAACATGTCATTGAGAAGGCAAACAGCAAGTTGTGCTTTATTATGACTGAGTTAGAGTTCAAGGATGGGACAGATTTGTTATGGATTTATAGGGTGTTGGTGAGCTACACCTGGAATACTGCAGTTTTGATCCCCCTTACCTAACATAGAAACATAGAAAATAGGTGCAGGAGTAGGCCATTCGGCCCTTCGAGCCTGCACCGCCATTCAATATGATCATGGCTGATCATCCAACTCAGTATCCCGTACCTGCCTTCTTTCCATACCCACTGATCCCTTTTGCCACAAGGGCCACATCTAACTCCCTCTTAAATATAGCCAATGAACTGGCCTCAACTACCTTCTGTGGCAGAGAATTCCACAGATTCACCACTCTGTGTGAAAATAGAAGCATGGAGGCAACCTAAAGGAGATTCATCAGGCTAATTGCTGGCATGGGATGGTTGTCTTATCATGAGAGGCAAGACAGTTGGAGTCTGCAGTTTCAAAGAATGAGGGAAGACCTTATTGAGATCCTCGGGGGACTTGACTGGGCAGATGTTGAGATGTATCTTACTTACTGCCCATTATGCCTCCTGGCATGTAGGGCAACAATGAAGGTTCTCCACCCCTGTCTGTTCTGGGCTAATTTCTGGCCACTACCCCAGGTCAATTCCATAGTTTTCATTTCCTCCTCTACAGTTCGACGCCATGTGGTTTTGGGTCTCCCTCTTTTCCTTTTCCCTTCTGGTGTGCAGTGCAGGGCTATTCTTGGGATGCTGTCTGGTTCACTTCTCAGTATATGGCCAATCCAGTTCCAACGCTTTCTCATGATGATGGTACCCATACTCTCTTGCTGGCATTGAGCAAGGAGATCTTGGTTGAATAAGGTGTTTGGCCAAAATATTCTAAGGAATCTTCTCAGGTTCTCAGTATGGAAGACTGACAGCGGGTTGATGTCACTCGCTGTCATTCTCCAGCATTCCAAGCCATATAAGACAGTGGAGAGGACACAGCTCCCGTATATCTTCAGCTTGGTCTTGCTGCTGTATTGCTGGGATCTCCATAAATTGTTTAGCATTCTGAAAACATTCCTAGCCTTGTTTAGCCGGTTCTTAATTTCATTTTGTGCTCCGCCATCGTATCTGACTTTACTACCAAGATAAATAAATTCTTCAGTTATGGGGAGGTCGTTTCCATCCACTTGGATTAGTAAGGGGTTTTGGATGTTTAGTGTCATTAATTTTTTCTGGTTTATCTTCAAGCCAATTTGTTGTGCAAAGTCACTAAGACGGGATGTTTTTTCCTGCATGTGTTTGTGAGTGTGGGATACCAGAGCTATGTCATGAGCAAAATCAAGATCTTACAATGTTGAGGAGAGGGTCCATCGTATGCCTCTTGCTTCATCTTCGGTTGTCTGACGCATCACCCAGTCAATAGCAATATTGAAGAGTAGCGCTGACATCACACACCCTTGTCGAACTCCTGTCTTCACCTGGAATGTGTGGTTACTATTCCCTACTCTGCAAGAGAAGTTGGCGTAGAAGCTCTTAATTACTTCAACTATGTGCTGTGGGATCCCATACATTCGTAATATGCCCCAGAGACTGTCTCGGTGGATGCTGTCAAATGCTTTCTCGAAATCAACAAAGTTGATGCATATCTGTCTCTGCCACTCTGTGCACTGTTCTATAATGTAACGCAGGGCAAATATCTGGTCAATGCGTCCCCTCCCACCACGAAATCCTGCCTGCTCTTTCCTGAGCTGTTTGTCTACTGCTTCTGAGGTACGTTGTATTATAATCTTTGCCAGAATCTTGCTTGGAATTGATAGAAGAATGATCCCTCTCCAATTGTTACACTCTCTTGTTGCCTTTCTTTGGTATCCTAATGATGACTCCTTCTGACCAGTCATCAGGTATCTCCTTTCTTTCCCAAATAGCTGTGAAAAGTGGTACAGATACTTTGGCTG
The DNA here is from genome assembly GCF_053455715.1 of Rhinoraja longicauda. Taxonomy (NCBI): domain Eukaryota; kingdom Metazoa; phylum Chordata; class Chondrichthyes; order Rajiformes; family Arhynchobatidae; genus Rhinoraja; species Rhinoraja longicauda. The sequence goes on along the minus strand of NC_135964.1, from coordinate 31,399,461 downwards.
CAAGTTCTGGGTCCGCCTTAAACAGTTCTGCATTGAGGTTATCTTGGCCAGGGGCTTTTCCACTTTGAAGGGACTTAATAGCTATAACAATTTCCTCCTTAGTTGGTGATTCAGTGCTAATATCTAGGTCATCCTCTGCTTGTTGGGTGTTAGCCTCTATTATGGGCGGTGTTCTATTCAATACTTCACTAAAGTGTTCCACCCAGTGGGCTTCTTGTTCTGTTTCTGTTGTGAGGAGTCGGCCCTTTTTGTCTACAATTGGTGTCTCAGTGGTTCGCCGATGTTTGCCACAGATTATTTTGGTTATCTTGTAGACCTTCCCTTGCTCTCCTTTCTTACTTGCATCTTCTGCTTGATTGTCTAGATCTTCCAGGTATGCCTGTTTGTCAGCTCTGGCTTTCCTCTGAACTGCTTTGTTGCTTCTTGATATTGCATTTTGTATCTTTCTTGCAGCCGTTTGGATTTTGTTTCATTTATTTGCTTCTTTAATTTTCTCCTATTTTTAATGGTTTGCCATGTGTCTTCAGTTATCCATTCCTTCTTTATTTTCTGCTTGAACCCCAGGCAGGCTTCACTGGTTTTCACATAAGCTATTTTGGTTTGTTCCCACACAGTATTAATATTAATATTATTTACATTTGGCTCTGTGTGATCATCCATATCTACTAGTGCCTGAAACCTGTTCCTTAATTGTAGCACGAAAGAACTTTTCACTTTTGGGTCATGTAGTTTCTCAACGACAAACTGTTGCCTGCTTGTCTTTTTGCTCCCTGTTTTCCTCAGTTTGACTTTGAGAACAGCCAGGACCAGATGACGGTCGCTACCAACATCAGCTCCTCGTTTAACCTTAACATCAAGTAATGAGCGTCTCCATGTGCCGTTTATCATCAGGTGGTCTATCTGGTTCTTATCCCTTCCATTTGGAGAGTACCATGTTAGTTTGTGGATGTCTCTGTGTGGAAAGAGGGTCCCTCCAATTACTAGATTGTAATTGGTGCAGAGTTCTATTAGTCTCTCACCGTTCTCATTTATAAAACCACAGCCCTCTTTGCCCATGGCTCTGTCCTGGTCTGTGTTGTTGTTTCCAACCTTTGCATTTCAGTCCCCCATCACAATCTTCATGTCATGTCTTGGTGTGTTTTCTAACTCAGCCTGTAGTTGCTCATAGAATTCATCCTTAACACTATCATCACTATCGTTTATAGGGGCGTAACATTGGATGATGGTTGTATTCATTTGCTTCCCCTTCATTCTGATCTTCACGAGTCTACTATTGACAGGTTCCCACTCTATCAAACTATTTTCTACTCCTTTCTTTAAAAGGATGGCTTCTCTGTGATTCTCGTCATCCCTTCCTGAGTACAACACTGTCTCCCCTGTGCTGGTCCTATGTCTCCCTGGTCCTGTCCATCTGCTTTCGCTTACTCCAAGAATGACTAGGTTGTAGCGTCTCATCTCTGATGTCACTTGTGCTAGTTTCCCTGTGACATACATTGTTCATACATTCCAGAATCCTATCCTAGTCTTATGTTTGGCATTCAGAACTTCCACCTTCCTGCCACTGGCTTCCTTTCAGCTTTCACCATTGACATTCATCCTGGCATCTGTCGATAGCCCTGGAAGTCCGTCATGCCCAGTAGTGTTGATTCCTTCAGTTGTTTCCGTAACATATTCGTTTTACGAGGCAGGGTTGTTAGCCCTGTGCTCAACCCCCAACCTGGAGGACCAGTGGATCGCTCTTCGTCTCGTCTCTACCCTTCGACCTGTCCAGCATGTAAAACCCTAACAGGAGACGAATCTCCAGCTGGCATAGCTCTAGGGGTCACTGAGACACACAAGCACCCCGACCACAACAAGGTTGCAATCCAAGTGAGATGTATCGGAGTGAGATGTATCCACCAGTGGAAAATTGTCAAACAAGGGGACATAGTTACAAGATAAGGAGTCATTAAAACCAAAATGTACAGAAATTTATTTTAACAGATGGTAATGAATCTCTGGTTGTGAAGGCTAGATCATTAGAAGTCCATAAGGTGGAGGCAAATACATTTTTGAAAGACTGATGAATTGACGGCTATGGGGAACTGGCACAGAAGGGGAGTTGAGGGCTGGTGTAGATCGGCTATTATCAATAGACAATAGACAATAGGTGCAGGAGTAGGCCATTCAGCCCTTCGAGCCAGCACCGCCATTCAATGCGATCATGGCTGATCACTCTCAATCAGTACCCCGTTCCTGCCTTCTCCCCATACCCCCTCACTCCACTATCCTTAAGAGCTCTATCCAGCTCTCTCTTGAAAGCATCCAACGAACTGGCCTCCACTGCCTTCTGAGGCAGAGAATTCCACACCTTCACCACTCTCTGACTGAAAAAGTTCTTCCTCATCTCCGTTCTAAATGGCCTACCCCTTATTCTTAAACTGTGGCCCCTTGTTCTGGACTCCCCCAACATTGGGAACATGTTTCCTGCCTCTAATGTGTCCAATCCCCTAATTATCTTATATGTTTCAATAAGATCCCCCCTCATCCTTCTAAATTCCAGTGTATACAAGCCTAATTGCTCCAGCCTTTCAACATACGACAGTCCCACCATTCCGGGAATTAACCTAGTGAACCTACGCTGCACGCCCTCAATAGCAAGAATATCCTTCCTCAAATTTGGAGACCAAAACTGCACACAGTACTCCAGGTGCAGTCTCACCAGGGTGGGATGAGCTTGCTGGCTCCTGGTATTTCCTTGTGTTTGGCTCTGCACTGCCATTCAACATGATTGTGTTAATCATACTGAGAAAATGGCCAATGCAATCAGTGTCAGTGAGTTGAATGTTAGTGACATATCCAAACACATTAGCAGCTGAAATGACTTTCACTCCAGGCTGAAGAAGGGTCTCGACCCGAAACGTCACCCATTCCTTCTCTCCCAAGATGCTGCCTGACCTGCTGAGTTACTCCAGCATTTTGTGTCTACCTTCACTCCAGGCAGCATGGCTTGGACGAGCTTGGTTTGTGGACTGTAGGTAGGCAGGGGAGAGGGGAGGTTGGCAAGAAACCAGACAAAAAAATTAGAGCCTTAGTGCACAGAAAGTGAAAGCTGAGAATGTTTTAGTGCAGGGCTTCTATTTGACCTGGCAGTGCTTGTTTCCAATTTCCTCAATCACTTAGTGACATCAGTGATGAATTTGTGTCGGATGTGTAGGATGGTGGAGGAGATACCAGTAAACTGCTCAACCCTGGATGGTGTAGATGTTGGACAGTTGATGGGCAGCCCACAACTAGATAAGTTCCATCACTCTCCTGACATACCTGGTGGAAGAAGTCTGGAGAATTGGGACTTGAGTCACATGCTGCAAAATACTCGGCTGATGATTGCTTTTATAAGGACTCCAACTTCCTTAGGAGGTTTAGGAAGTTTGGCATGTCCCCTACAACTCTCACCAACGTCTACAGATGCACCATAGAAAGCATTTTAGCAGGATACGTCACAGCTTGGTTTGGGAACAGCTCCATCCAAGAACGCAACAAATTGCAGCGAATCGAGGATGCAGTGCAGACCATCACACAAACCAACCGCCCATCTATTGACTCCATTTATACCTAGCGCTGCCTCAGCAAGGCCAGCAGCATAATCAAAGATGAGTCACACCCTCGCCACTCCCTCTTCTCCCCTCTCCCATCAGGCAAAAGGTATAGAAATGTGAAAACGCACACCACCAGATTTGGGGACCATATCAGGCAACTGAATCATTCAACCACAATCAGAGAGCAGTGCTGAACTACTATCTACCTCTGATGACCCTTGGACCATCCTTGATCAGACTTTGCTGGCTTTACCTTGCACTAAAGGTTATTCCCTTATCATGTATACACTGTAAATGGATTGATTATAATCATGTATTGTCTTTCTGCTGACTGGTTAGCATGCAACAAAAGCTTTACACTGTACCTCGGTACACGTGACAATAAACTGAACTGAACATTATCATCATTAAGTTTCTGGTCAGTGATGACCTTCAGGATGTTGATGGTAGGGGTCTCTGCAATGATAATGCCATTGAATGCATAGGGTAGGTGATTAAAGCTGTTGGATCTGGTCATTACCTAAAACTCTTGTGATGCACATGTAATTTGACGTTTATCAACCCATGCCTGAATATTGTCTTGGCTTTGTTGCATGCAGGCATGGCTGCCTCCTGTGGAGTTGCAAGTGGGATTGAACATTGTTACATTGCGTCACAATGCACAGCTGGTAGAGTTGATGCCTCAGTTCCAATGATCTGGGTTAAGTTGAGACCTCTGGTGCTGACTATGTGGAGTCTGCACGTTCTCCCTGTAACTGCATGGGTTTCCTCTGGGAGCTTTGGGTCCCCAGGATTTCATAGAGTCAAAGAGCAGTGCAGCACAGAAACAGGCCCTTTAGCCCAATTCACTGTGCTGACCATGGTAGAAATCTATAAGAAAATAACTGCAGATGCTGGTACAAATCGAAGGTATTTATTCACAAAATGCTGGAGTAACTCAGCAGGTCAGGCAGCATCTCGGGAGAGAAGGAATGGGTGACGTTTCGGGTCGAGACCCTTCTTCAGACTGATATAAATCTCATTTGCCTGCATCAGCCCTCTACCACCTTTCCTGTCCATCAACTTGTCTAAATACATTTTAGGTGATGTAACCATGATTTTGCACCCTGAGGTCCCTTTATACATCAACACTCCAGAAGGGCCTGTTGTTTACTATCCTACCACTATTTGATGTCCTAAAAAATATAACCTCGCACTTGTTTAGATTTTTTTTTTTTGCCACCACTCCACCCAACTTTTCAGTTGATCCATGTTCCTCTATCTGAAGAACCTTCTTTGCTATCTACGACTCCACCAATTTTCCTGTAACCATGTGGGTTTTTCTAAGTTCTCCGGTTTCCTTCCACATCTCTGGGTTATGTTCGGGTTGGTAGGTTACCTTGCTCCTCTGTGTAGGTGTAGTTTGTAGGGGAGTGGCTGAATTTGGGGAGAGCTGATAAGAATGTGGGGAAAATAAGACGGGATCACTGTAAATGTGTGATTAATGGTTGATACGGACTTGGTGGGCTGCAGGATCTATACCTGGCCGTATCTCTCTGTACGACTTCACTTAACTATTAGTTTAGCCCAGAGTCCTTGCGAACCAGCGATCATCCATTCACACTGATTCTATATTATCCCACTTTTGCATGCATCGCTACATACTAGGGGCAATTTACATACTAGGGGCCAGTTAACCAACAAGCCTGCACGTCTTTGGGATGTGGGAGGAAACCCGGTCACCCGGCAGAAACTTGTATGGTAATAGGGAGAACATGCAAACTCCACACAGACAGCACCCACGGTCAGGATCGAATCCAGGTCTCTGGTGCTTTGAGGCAGCAGCTGTGCCACTGTGCAGGCCTATTGAAGATGTGTGTTTGTTTTGAATAGTTGTACAATTCAAGTATTATTGTGAAACTTGGAGAGAAAAGGAATGACGAAAATAATAAATTTGATATTTTATTAGTTTATCTAAACATGCTGTGGTCTTTGATCACAGCTCACCTCCCACGACTGGCTAATGTTTCACTCATTGCTGTGTTGATTGTAGCAACCATGAAGACCATCTCATACAAGATGTCATCAGAATATTACAGGAAACAAGGATGGACGTTAGGAGTTCCCCTAGCCAAGCCCGTAATGTGGGAAGAGTTCTCGCGATATGTTCCCGTTGCGCTGCCCGACAAGAAAGATGCGGTGAGTCCGGTCAACAGTGGCGGAGGGAGATCACAGCTGAGGGAAAGGGCAGGTAATCTGTTAAATACTGATGTGGGAGGTGGGGTTGTCAGTGTGGAGAACGGATTGGAATCATTGCAGGAAGCGGAGTGGGAGGAGGTCATTTAGGTAGCCACAGGAATCTGTGGGCTTGGTTGCTAAGCCACCCCCTGAGGTGGAGAACCAAGTGCAAGAAGTCACTGCCTTGCCCCTGATCCCAATTGGTGACCTGTGCTGGAAAGCGCACATGTTAAAAAAAAACCACGCATCTTCAATCTGATGTATCCAGTGGTCAAGTAGCCCGTCTCCCTGAACTCTGTTGTCTGGATGTATGTAATAGAAGCAGGGGTGACCCATCCAGTCCCTTACTCTATCCTCCGTCCATTCACATCATGGCTGATCAGATCTTGCCCCTGGCTCTGGTTTCCCTCCTGTCCTTCATGCCCTGGATTTGTAGTGGTTTGGGGTCTGGATGGCAAGTACTCGGATTGAAGTGGAAGTGATCAGGGAATAATTAAAGTTAATATTTCATTTATTTAGTAGAGCAATAGCCTGTGTATAACTGTTACTTATTGGTCATATTATTCCTTCATTATTCACCTTTATGTATTAACCTCACACAGAGACCTCGTAATATTGTGGTTAACTACTATCCGGATGGTAGTAAGTATCTCATCATGTTCCCGGATGGAACCAGCACCGTTTTGTATCCAATTATCATCTAAGCTGTAATGGCAAAGGTAACTTGTGATATGTACTGTCACCATGGTCTATGGAGCCAGATCTCCACTGTGATTTGTCAGGCAGCTGCCGATTGATGCTCAGTGTTAGCAGCCTTACTCCTGAGCTAGGACAGCAAGTGTGAGCAAGGAGAGCAAGACATCTCACTGTGAGAGCAGATCACCCAGTCCTCCGATTTCCCCCCCCACCAGTGCAGTGCAAGATTGGTAGGAATGTCGTTTCAGGTGGACACAATAAACCCAACAGTATTATCTTGAAAAACTGGGCAGGTTGGGTGGATCAGACTAATATTTATCCCTCCTCTAGCTTCACTCTAAGGCAGATTATGTGGTGGTGACCATATTGCTGTTTGTGAGAAGTTCTGTGTACATACAGGTCGAACCACACAGCACAAGAACCGGCCCTTTAGCCCACACTATCTGTTCCAAGCACGGTGCCAAGTTAAAAGACTCTGCCTGCACATGATTCATTTTCGTCCATTCCCTGCATATCCATGTGCCCATCTGGAAGCCTCTTGAATGCCATTATCCTGTCTCCACAACCACCCCTGCAGCATGTTCCAGACAACAAACACTCTCTCTGTTAAAAAACACCCACGCCTTTAAACTTTACCTCTCTCAGAAAGCTATGCTCTCTGGTCCTTCACATTTCCAACTTTGAAAAAAAAAGTCTGTTCTAGCTATGCCTCTCATAATTTTATATACTTCCATTAGGTCTCCCCTCAACCTTTGATGTTCCAGAAAAAACATCTTCTGTCGAATGCTGTTGTTCATTGAAACACTGTTTCAGATCCTTCAGCTGATTGAGGTTGTATCAGGATTTACCCCATGCAAAATCTCCAAGACTTATCCCACTCTTGCTTACATTTGCTGCAATCTAATTATCGTTTTAAAAGAATTTAAAGCCTCTTCAAAACGAATTTGTGGCTGAGAATGCCAGATGCTACCCAAGCTGCCAGGCACACGGTGGTAATCTATTTTTTTGGGCTAATGTTACCAACTGTTGCCAGAAGAGACAGAGGGAACCCCGCCTCTGAGATGGGACCATTTTCTGGGATCAATTGGTAATTTGTTCATCCGGTTAACATCTAAATGATGCTTTTGTGCATCCTCTGGTTCTTCTTAACTTGCCCTCAGCTATCCCTCGGGTAATGTCGCCATACAGACCTCTGCACTCTACCACGATCAGCTGGTATACGTCATATTTGAAGACCTGGATTTGTATGCAAAAATGCTGGGAGTCTTCCAGTCAACTGGTCATGGGACTTGTTACCATCCCAATGGACAGATTTGGTGAGTGATCAAACAGTTGGGTACAAATGTCTCAGATATGTTAGGACACACTGGGGACTCCCTGCATTTGGACGGGGTTTATCATTGCTCTGATCTGATGGTTTGATCTGGACACAGGTTTTCTTACAGTTTGGTTTGTAAGTTGTTATCTTCCTCAATTAACCCAGGGAGTCGGGAGCTGGTAAGGTCCAAAATCTATGAGTGGATAAAGTTGTCAGGTGGGAAACGCTAGCTGTCAGCTCAGCTCAGCCCCCCCCCCATGCTCACAATGACCCAGGAGTGCATCTGGACAAAACACAAGAAAATAGTAGACCACTCAGCCCATCGAGCCTGCCCTGCATTTCAAAATGTGTGAGCTGCTCCAGACCTCACTTCCTCCTCTGAACCAGTTTTCCGATATTTCAAAGGAAGTGACAATGCTCCTGTTTCATTGCCCTGCTCGGAGAAATAATTCTTCCGCATGGGATTTCATACTCGGCGTCAACAATCCTAGCCCTCAATCTTGTAAAAATTCCCCATCCGCTCCTGTTAGCCAAATTGCACACAGATGAACTGACATGATTCAAGTAGGTTTTTGAGGCTTCAGATCAATGATTGGAGAAAGAACATTTCTCACAACTATGTTTATTATAGTAAAATGTAATATAGTTTAAAAAAAATAACAAAGCAACATATCTCTCACCCTTCTGCTTGTTGAGTCTTCTCCACTGATACGCGTCCCAAGGACTTTTACCTCTTGGGGACTCCTGCTAATGATGGCTGGTCTGGCCAACTTGAGGGTCCTTGCACTGGTCCGGATCCCATAGACTGTCCAGTGTAGGTCTGAGGGAGTGTTGCACCATCAGAGTGCCATCTTTCAGTTGAGGTAATAATGCCTGCTCCCATCAAGGCTGTAGAGGAACCATGGAGACTAATTTAAGGTATCACAAAATGCTGGAGTAACTCAGCGGGTCAGGCAGCATGTCAGGAGAGAAGGAATGCAATGCATTTTGTGCATCAGGCCGAAGGGTCTTGACCCGAAACGTCACCCATTCCCTTCTCTTCTGAGATGCTGCCTGACCCGCTGAGTTATTCCAGCATTTTGTGATACCTTCGATTTGTACCAGCATCATGGTTATTTTCCTACATGGAGACTAATTTGATGAGCTGGTGATAGAGCCAACATTTATCTATTAACCAATGTCATTACTGAAAACTGAACTTGAAGAAACAAATGTTTAGCAATTTTAATGCATCCAATAAAGAAATAAAAAAATAACTATATTCTTATTATTTTGCATGGTATATTTATTGTAAAACATAAAGTGCAAAATGTTTAAAAAATAACATCAAGCGGCACAAAAATAGTTGGAAGCCAAATTTATCCTTGATCTGAAAACCACACCATCTCAAGATATTCAGACTGTAGATTTTGCACATTTGTGGACAGCAGCATAGTATCAAAACAGGTACTTGAATCACCAGAGTGTAGATGGCTATTGACCAAATGCTGGTAAATGGGATTGATCTGGATGGGTAAAGGACAGTTGGCACAGATGTTGGGCCGAGGGCCTATTTTGTGCTCTCTGACTAATCAATGATCAATGCTACTGCCTTCCCACTCCCCGATCTGCTCCCTCAGTTTGATGCAGTTTGCTTTGGGGGGGGGATGAGTGAAGCAGTCAAAGGTGACGGTCTATCGATTGGTCTCTGCAACTCCCAGATTCACAGTGTGCCTCTGTCCAGGAAGACTGGCTCATTGAGATTACCCAGTGTTAGCCCAGTTTTGGGACAACCCCTCTCAAGCTGTATGTAGGTGACTGAACAGACCCTGAAAAGAAACAGAAAGGTAGCATTTGTCGCCCTTGAGAAGGTGGTGGAGCTGCTTTCTGGAACCACTGCTGTCCTGGTGAAGATGCTCCCACAGTCCATGGAGAGGACTTAATTCCAGTGACGAAGAAGGAATAGCAATACATTTACAAGTAAGAATAGCGGCTTGCAGGAGAACCTGCAAGTGGCGGTGTTCATGTGCACCTGCCGCCCTTGTCCTTGGTGGGAGAGATTGCAGGATTGGGAGGTGATGTAGCCTGGGTGAGAGACTAGTGTATTTTTAGAAATACTGGAGCCACTGCAGCATAATTGGGGGGAGTGAATGTTTAGGGTGAAGTGACAGTCAAGTGGGCTGCTGTATCCTGGATGGTGTTGAGCTGAAACTAACTGCAGTTGTGCTGATTCTGTTCTCTTTCCACAGGATCAACATGACGCCTCTCCATGGATTTTACTTCACTGAACAGGGACTCGTCAAGAAGCACTGGCAGTGGAGGGATTTCTCACACCATGTCCACGCACCACCGTACAACTCCATCAGCCTGAAACTAACGCCCTGCATTAGCATCCACATCATTTCACAAGATCAGATTTACACCACATTCAAAAGGATGAAGAGAAGAATACGATTCAACATGGGAGCAAAACTGGTAGTAAGCATCCTTGTGTGTGTAAAGAGTAAAAATATTCCTCTGTCGCCGGACATTTCTGTTGGGATTAGTAATGTTATGTGTCGCAGTGGAGGAAGCACTCAGCCTAACAGATGCTAGGGAATTCAGGGAAGAGAATGTCTTGAAACAAATCTTTTTTGTAGATTCATAACCTAAAACTGGGAAACTCAATGTTCATACCATTAAGTTTTAGCTATCCAAGCAGAATATGAGGTATTGGTCCTCTAGTTTGCGTGCGGCCTCACTCTAGCAATGGATGAGATCTAGGACAGAAACGACAGAATGGGAATGGGAAGGAGAGTTAAAATAGTTAACTTTTGGGAGATCTAACAGACCTTGGCGGACTGAGCATGTGTTCAGCAAAGTCGTTGCCGAGTCTACGTTTGGACTCCTTGATCTAAAGGAGGCCACATCGGGGATCCAAATGCAGTCGACGAGGTTGGGTGTTGTTGACAGTCTTAAAGGTGGATAAATCCCAGACCAAGTGTATCCTAGGACATTGAAGGAGGTACTAGGCAGGAAATTGCTCAGAACCTAGCTGATATATATATATCAGTGATCGCCACAGATGAGGTACTTGAAGTCTGGAGGGTGGTTAATGTTGTGCCTTTATTTAAGTAGGGCTGCCAGGATAAACCAGGGAACTTCAGGCTGGTGCTCCTAACATCACTGCTGGGAAAGTTACTGGAGGAGATCTTGAGAGGGGAGGGAAGTCCAAAACAAGAGGGCATAGCTGGTTCTATTGCCATTCACCATGTAGATTAACAATTTGGATGAGAATGCATTTGGCATAGTTAGTTAATGCATGACATCAAAATTGGTGATGCCACGGACAGGAAAGTTTATCTAAGATTACAATGGAATCTAGATCAACTGCCAGATGGAATTTAGCTCGGACAAGTGCGAGGTATGGCATTTTGGCAAATTAAACCAGGATGGACTTCAAATGTAAATGGCAGGATCCTGGAGAGTAGTGCAGGACAGAGGCACATGGATATGGTAGTGAAGAATGCGTTTAACATGCTTGCCTATGTTGGTCAGGATACAGAATGCAAGAGCACCTGGAGCATCATATTACAACTGTACATGTTGGTGAGAAAACACACACTAGTCTAAAACTAGATAGCACAGATTTGCACAGAAAACGTTTAGTGGGATTGGGGTCAAACACAGGCAAATATAAGTAAATGGGACTAGCCTAAATGCCACCTTGGTTGGCATGGATAAGATGAACTGTAGAGCCTGTTTCAGCACTGCATAGCTCTGACTATAATTCTATGCTGATCTGAAGATACGATCCTTAGTGTACAACAATAATTCTGTTGCCTCCTCAATGTATATCAGTGCAACCTTCCCTTTGTTCTAAGATAGACACAAAATGCTGGAGTAACTCAGCGGGACAGGCAGCATCTCTGGAGAGAAGGAATGGGTGATGTTTCGGGTCAAGACCCTTCTTCAGACTGATGTCAGAGGAGTGGGCGGTACAGAGATAAAATGTAGTCGGAGACAGTATTACTGGTGGGAGAACAGGGAAGGGGGAGGGGATGGAAAGAGAGGGAAAGCAAGGGGTACTTGAAGTTAGAGAAGTCAATGTTCATACGGATGGGGTGCAAACTGCCCAAGCGAAATATGAGGTGCTGTTCCTCCAATTTGCGCTGGCAATGGAGGAGGCCCAAGACAGGTCAGTGTGGGAATGCGAGGGGGAGTTAAAATGCTGAGTAATCAAGAGATCAGGTAGGTTTAGGCGGACTGAGCGGAGCTGTTCTGCGAAACGATCGCCGAGACTGCGTTCGGTCTAGCGATATACAGGAGTCCACACCTGGAACAGCATTTCCCTTTGGTCTGTCGACTAAATCCAACATGCAATGCGGGACCCTCCCTCAGCCGGAGTCCTGATCACTGTGTGAACTGATCGGCCTCTAAGCTTTGCTCCTAATGGTGGATTCACTTATCTGTCAATTATTGCCCCCCCCACCCCGTGATGCTATTGATGTTCAAATAGTGCCAGACTTAAACCAAATCTTGTTTTCTCTTTCTGTGTTCATCTCTCTGCAGCTGAGAAACCTTGTTAAATCTCATGCAGCACGGTCAAGCATGAAAGAAGAAGAAAACTATATGAAAAAAGCAAAAGAGAAAATCAACATGCTCCTTAAACAACTAAGACGGCGTAAATGATCGGCATTTTCAGGAGCTGATGATACCACTATCTCGCATTAGAGGCGGAAACTGCAGATGGAAGACAAAATTCCAGCATCCATACCTTTAAACTAAAGTGACTATTTACAAGCAAATCCATTCTTATCCTGAAAATGTGAATGAGTATGGTAATTGATAGATAATTTGATCCACTTTTTCTTAATTTGGTAATGAGATTTATGCTTGTTTGCACCAATCCAGTTTCAAGCATTTTTTAACGATTACCTTTGTTTTATAGTTTCTAAATGTAACAGGAACATTGACAACAATTGGAATTGAAGGAGTGAAACATTTTACACATGGTACCTCCTGCAAATGGCACTTAAATAGTTTAGTTTATTTATTGTCATATGTAGAGAAACAGTCAAATGCTTGTTATGGGTTAAGAGTATATTTTTATGTGGAAAGTTAAAATGCACTAACTAATAGTTTAGTTTATTATGTCATGTGCACCAAGGTATAGTAAAAAGCTTCTCTTTTTATGCAATCCAGTCAAAGAAAAGACTATTCATGATTGCAATCAAGCTGTCCACAGTGCAGATAAAGAGTATTACATTGAAGTTTGATTAAAGATGGTTCAAAGGCCTCCAATGAGGTAGATGGGAGGTCAGGACCACACTTCAGCTGAGGAGGGGACTGTTCGGTGGCCCAAAAACAGCTGTGAGGATACTCCCTGAATCGCAAGGTATGCATTTTCAAACTTCTGAACTTCTCCCCTGATGCAAGAGGGGAGAAGAGGGAGTGAGCGGGCTGTGACTGGTCCTTGCCTATGCTGATTATGGAGTCAATGAAAGGGAGACTAGTTTGTGTGATGGTCTGCGCTAGATCTACAGCTCTGCAATTTCTTGCAGTCTTGGATGAAGCGGTTCCCAAACCAGGCTCTGATGCATTCCCAATAAAATATTTTTGATAGTATATCTACAGAAGTTGGTGAGGGCTGTTGGAGACAACCCAAACTTCCTAAGCCTTCTAAGAAGTAGATGCATTGATGTGCCATAGCTGAGATGTGGCTGGTCCAGGCCAAATTGTTGGTGATATTTATTCCTAGAAACTTGAAGCTTTCGACCATCTCTACTTCGGCGCCATTGAGGTACAGTGCATACGGAAAGTATTCAGACCCCTTCATATTTTCCACATTTTGCTACATTACAGCCTCATTTTTAAATGGATTAAATTCTTTTTTTTATCTTCAATCTACACACAATACCCCATAATATAATCCTGTTTCCATTGATTATCCTTGGTTTCTACAACTTGATTGGAGTCCACCAGTGGTAAATGGAATTGATTGGACATGATTTGGAAAGGCACACACTTGTCTATATACGGTCCCACAGTTGACAGTGCATGTCAGAGCAAAAACCATGCCATGAAGACGAAGGAATTGTCCGTAGACCTCTGAGTCAGGATTGTGTTGAGACACAGATTTGGGGAAGGGTATAAAACAATTTCTGCAGTATTGCAGGTCCCAAAGAGCACAGTGGCCTCCATCATTCTTAAATAGAAGAACTTTGGAACCACCAGGACTCTTCATAGAGCTGGCCGCCCAGCCAAACTGAGCAATCGGGGGAGAAGGGGCTTGGTCAGGGAGGTGACCAAGAACCCGATGGTCACTCTGACAGAGCTCCTCTGTGAAGATGGGAGAACCTTCCAGAAGGACAACTATATCTGCAGCACTCCACCAATCAGGCCTTTATGGAAGAGTGGCCAGACGGAAGCCACTCCTCAGTAAAAGGCACATGACAGCCCACGTAGAGTTTGCCAAAAGTCACCTAAAGGACTCAGACAATGTGAAACAAGATTCTCTGGTCTGATGAAATCAAGATTGAATTCTTTGGCCTGAATGCCTGGCCAATACCCTACCTACGGTGAAGCATGGTGGTGGTAGAATCATGCTGTGGGGATGTTTTTCAGCAGCAGGAACTGGGAGGCTAGTCAGGACCAAGGGAAAGATGAATGGAGCAAAGTACAGAGAGATCCTTGATGAAAACCTGTTCCAGAGCGTTCTGGACCTCAGACTTGGGTGGAGGTTCACCTTTCAACAGGACCAGCAGCAGTAGCAGCCAGCAGCAATCAGCAGCCAGCAGCAATTAGCAATCAGCAGCAGCAGCAGCACCAAGCTGTAGTGTTGCTTGGGAAGTATTGTGTGGGGATAGTAAGGAGTAAGACCTGTGTGATCTCCCGGACAAGTTTCGATCGCCTAGCTTGGGGTCGGAGAGGAATTTCCCGGATTTTTTTTTCCCAAATTGGCCTGGGTTTTTAATCCAGTTTTTCGCCTCTCCCAGGAGATCACTCAGTTCTTTTGGGTGAGCGGTTGGAGCAGCGGCCGGGCGGTAGGTTTAGAAACCAAGCACGGGGCTTTGTTTGGGGAGTATGAGTGCCAGGGCAGTTTATTGTTCTGGGTGTCGGATGTGGGGTATCTGGGAGTCTGATAGTCTTCCAGACATCCACATCTGCGCCAGGTGCGACGAGATGGGGACCGTATTAGGAACCTGGAGCGGCAGATTGATGACCTCCGTCTGGTCAGGGAGAGTGAGGAGGTTATAGAGAGGAGTTACAGAGAGGTGGTCACTCCAAGACCACGGGAGGTAGACAAGTGGGTCACGGTTAGGGGGGGCAAGGAGCAGAGGCAGGGACTAGAGAGTACCCCGGTGGCTGTACCCCATGGAAATAAGTACTCCTGTTTAAGTACTGTTGGGGGGAACAGCCTACCTGGGGGCAGTGACGGTGCCCGGGCCTCTGGCAAGGAGTCCGGCTCTGTTGCTCAGAAGGGTAGGTAAAGGAAGAGGAGAGCGATAGTAATAGGGGACTCTATAGTGAGGGGGTCAGATAGGCGATTCTGTGGACGCAGTCGGGAGACCCGGATGGTGGTTTGCCTCCCTGGTGCCGGTGTCCGGGATGTGTCTGAGCGTGTCCAGGATATCCTGAAAGGGGAGGGAGAGGAGCCAGAGGTCGTGGTACATATAGGTACCAACAATATAGGTAGGATAAGGGAAGAGGTCCTGAAAGGAGAATTTAGGGGGCTAGGAAGAGAGTTAAAAAAAAAGGACTTCCAAAGCAATAATCTCAGGCTTACTGCCTGTGCCACGCAATAGTGAGAATAGGAATGGAGTGAGGTGGAGGATAAATACGTGGCTGAGGAACTGGTGCAGGGAGCAGGGATTCAAGTTTCTGGATCATTGGGACCTCTTCTGGGGAAAGTATGACCTGTACAAAAAGGACGGGTTGCATCTGAACCTGAGAGGAACCAATATCCTGGCGGGGAGATTTGCTAAGGTAATTGCGGAGACTTTAAACTAGTATGGTTGGGGGGAGGGACTCAAACACAGATAGCTAATAGGCAGTGTGTGAGGCAGGAGGCAGAAAAGGGAAACACTCAGACCCAATATGTAGGAGAGAAAGAAGTGAAAAGAAATAAACTGAGAATAAGAAATGATGGGTCCCTTAAATGTGTATATTTTAATGCTAGGAGCATTGTAAGAAAGGTGGATGAGCTTAGAGCCTGGATTGACATCTGGAAGTATGATGTTGTGGCGATCAGTGAAACATGGTTGCAGGAGGGTTGCGATTGGCAATTAAATATTCCAGGATTTCATTGTTTCAGATGTGATAGAATCGGAGGAGCAAGAGGTGGGGGTGTTGCATTGCTTGTCAGGGAGGATATCACAGCAGTGCTTTGGCAGGACAGACTAGAAGGCTCGATTAGGGAGGCTGTTTGGGTGGAACTCAGAAATGAGAAAGGTTTAGCAACACTTATAGGGGTGTATTATAGACCGCCAAATAGGGAACGAGAATTGGAAGAGCAAATATGTAAGGAGATAGCAGATATTAGTAGTAAGCACAGAGTAGTGATTGTGGGTGATTTCAATTTTCCGTACATAGACTGGGAATCACATTCTGTTAAAGGATGGTTTGGAGTTTGTAAAATGTGTGCAGGATAGTTTTTTGCAGCAATACGTAGAGGTACCTACCAGAGAAGGGGCAGTGTTGGACCTCCTGTTAGGAAATGAGACGGGTCAGGTGACGGAGGTATGTGTTGAGGAGCACTTTGGGTCTAGTGATCACAATGCCATTAGTTTCAATGTAATTATGGAGAAGGTCAAATCTGGACCAAGGGTTGAGATTTTGGATTGGAGAAAGGCTAATTTTGAGGAGATGAGAAAGGATTTAAAAGGAGTGAAATGGAACTTTTTGTTTTATGAAAAGGATATAATAGAGAAATGGAGGATATTTAAAGGTGAAATTTTGAGAGTACAGAGTCTTTATGTCCCTGTTCGGTGGAAAGGAAAGAATAATAATTTGAAAGAGCCGTGGTTTTCCAGGGAAATTGGACACTTGGTTCAGAAAAAGAGGGAGATATACAATAAATATAAGCGGCAGGGAGTAAATGAGGTTCTTGAGGAATATAAAGAATGTAAAAGGAATCTTAAGAAGGAAATTAGAAAAGCGAAAAAAAGATATGAAGCTGCTTTGGCAAGTAATGTAAAAGTAAACCCCAAGGGGTTCTACAGATATGTCAATAGCAAAAGGATAGCGAGGGATAAAATTGGTCCATTAGAGAGTCAGAGTGGACAGCTATGTGCTGAGCCGGAAGAAATGGGGGAGATATTAAACAATTTCTTTTCTTCGGTATTCACCGAGGAGAAGGATATGGAATTATGTGAGGTAAGCGAAACAAGTAGAGTAGTGATGGAAATTATGAGGATTAAAGAAGAGGAGGTACGGACACTTTTGAAAAATATAAAAGTGGATAAGTCTCCAGGTCCTGATAGGATATTCCCTAGGACATTGAGGGAAGTTAGTGCAGAAATAGCAGGGGCTATGACGGAAATATTTCAAACGTCATTAGAAACGGGGATGGTGCCGGAAGATTGGCGCATTGCGCATGTTGTGCCTTTGTTTAAAAAAGGTTCTAAAAGTAAATCTAGCAATTATAGACCTGTTAGTTTGACGTCTGTAGTGGGAAAATTAATGGAAAAGATACTTAGGGACAATATATATAATCACATGGATAAACAAGGCCTGATTAGAAACAGTCAACATGGATTTGTGCCTGGAAGGTCATGTTTGACTAATCTTCTTGAATTTTTTGAAGAGGTTACCAAGGAAATTAATAAGGGCAAGGCTGTGGATGTTGTCTATATGGATTTCAGTAAGGCATTTGACAAGGTTCCACATGGAAGGTTGATTAAGAAGGTTAAATCGTTGGGTATTAATAGTGAGGTTGCAAGATGGATTCAACAATGGCTGAATGGGAGATACCAGAGGGTAAGGGTTGACAATTGTATGTCAGGTTGGAGGCCAGTGTCTAGTGGAGTACCCCAAGGATCTGTGTTGGGTCCACTGTTGTTTGTCATTTACATTAATGATCTGGATGATGGCGTGGCAAATTGGATTAGTAAATATGCAGATGATACTAAGATAGGTGGTGTAGTTAATAATGAAGTAGAGTTTCAAAGTCTACAGAGAGACTTGGGCCTTTTGGAAGGGTGGGCTGAAAGATGGCAGATGGAGTTTAATGCTGATGAGTGTGAGGTGCTGCATTTTGGTAGGACAAATCAAAATAGGACGTACAGGGTAAATGGTAGGGAATTGAGGAATGCAGTGGAACAGAGGGATCTGGGAATAACTGTGCATTGTTCCCTGAAGGTGGAATCTCATGTGGATAGGGTGGTGAAGAAGGCGTTTGGTATGCTTGCCTTTATAAATCAGAGCATCGAATATAGAAGTTGGGATGTAATGTTAAAATTGTACAGGGCATTGGTGAGGCCGAATCTGGAGTATGGTGTGCAGTTCTGGTCGCCAAATTATAGGAAGGATGTCGACAAAATGGAGAGGGTACAGAGGAGATTTACTAGAATGTTGCCAGGGTTTCAGCACTTAAGCTACAGAGAGAGGTTGAACAGGTTGGGTCTTTATTCTTTGGAGCGTAGAAGGTTGAGGGGGGACTTGATAGAGGTTTTTTAAATTTTAAGAGGGACGGACAGAGTTGACGTGGGTAGGCTTTTCCCTTTGAGAGTGGGGAAGATTCCAACAAGGGGACATAGCTTCAGAATTGAGGGACAAAAGTTTAGGGGTAACATCAGGGGTAACTTCTTTACTCAGAGGGTGGTGGCTGTATGGAATGGGCTTCCGGTGGAAGTGGTGGAGGCAGGCTCGATTTTATTATTTAAGAGTAAATTGGATAGGTATATGGATAAGAAGGGATTAGAGGGTTATGGTCTGAGAGCAGGTAGATGAGACTAGGTCAGGGAGAATGGTCGGCGTGGACTGGTAGGGCCGAACGGGCCTGTTTCCGTGCTGTAGTTGTTATATGGTTATATGGTTATATGGACAATGACCCTAAGCACACAGCCAAGGCAACCCAGGAGTGGCTTCATGACAAGTCTGTGAATGTCCTTGAGTGACCCAGCCAGAGCCCGGACTTGAACCCGATTGACCATCCCTGGAGGGACCTGAAAATAGCTGTGCATCGACGCTCCCCATCCAACCTGACAGAGCTTGAGAGGATCTGCAGAGAAGAATGGGAGAAATTACCCAAATACAGGTGTGCCAAGCTTGTAGCGTCATACCCAAGAAGACTTGAGGCTGTAATCACTGCCAAAGATGCCTCGACAAAGTACTGAGTAAAGGGTCTGAATATTTGCCTAAATGTGATATTCCAGCTATTTCCTTTTAATTTGCAAAAATTTCTAAACACCTGTTTTTGCTTTTTTTATTATGGGATATGTGTAGATTGATGATAAAAAAAGAATTTAATCCATTTTAAAATCAGGCTGTAACATAGCAAAATGTGGAAAGAATGAAGGGGGTCGGAATACTTTCTGAATGCACTGTATACTGGGGTGTGTACTGCTTTGCTTCTTAAAGTCAATCACAATCTCCTTTTGAGGAAGTGGTTGTTGTCTTGGCACTAAGTTCTCAATCTCCTTTCTGTACTCAGTTTCGTCATTATTCAATATCTGGTCCACTGCATTGGTGTTGTCCACAAACTTTTAGATTGAGTTGGATTGCAATTTGGTTGCACAGTTGAGTGTATAATGAGTTTCGTAGACTGAGTGTATAATGAGTTTCGTAGGGGACTGAGAACGCATCTTTGGAGGGAACATGTTGAAAATTATCCTAGAGGATAATTTTCACATATTTGTCACCTATCCTCACTAATTGTGGTCTATTGGTTAGGAAATCGAGGATCCAGTTGCAGAGGAGAGTGCTGACTCTAAATTCCATGAATTTGGAGATGAGCTCGGTTAGGCAGGCATGTGAATTTTCCGCGGATTTTCACATTTTAAAAATCAATTTTCTGCGCTTTTTGCATGATTTCCGTGTTTTTCACTTTGCCAAAATCGCATTTACCAACAGAGAAATCGGATCAGAAAAAAAAGAAACGATGTATAGACTTGTAATGAACACTAGGGTTCCGTGAGAAATCCCCTGCTCCCTGGAAGTCTCCCTGGAAATGTGACACCTTGGCTGGGCAAGGCAGCCAATCTCGACCCCTGCGGGACTTCCATGGCCGATCGGTGGGTTGAATTTGCAACTTGCGGCCGGGGCTCTGGAACTCCAGCCCAACTGGAGCCAGCAAATCTATTCCCCATAGCCGGCTTCCCTGGCCGGCTCGATAAACCAGCAGAGCTCTGAAACTAATTGTGCCAGAAAATCAGTGATGGAACTGTAATGAGTAAATATTAAATTTAAGTGCAAGATTATATAACTAAATTAATTAAGACGGGGTTTAAATATAAAGCACAGCAGAAAAGCCTATTACCACCATTTTGGGCTGATTATCAATTAATGTGCGAATTCACTTAAATGTTATTAGTATACAGTGACATATTCACATTATTTTGTAATGTCCGTTTTTACTTTGAAATGCACTAAAAGAGGCTTGAAACTAGTAATTTTGTGTGTAAATTTTCCAATCTTTTGATTCCCGCTGAACGTCTCGTGCGTGCCCGGCTATTTTCCTCTTTTTTTTACCTCGCTCACATGCCTGGTTAGGATAATGGTATTGAAAACAGAGCTATAATTGAGGAATAGGAGTCTGACATAGGGGTCCTCCTTATAGACTTTCCAGAATATAGTGTAGGGCCAGAGAGATGGCATTAGCAGTGGATCTGTTAAGACGGTAGGCAAACTGCAGTGGCTCAAAGTTGTTTTGTAGGCTGGAGTTAATGTGTGCCATAACTAGCATCTTGAAGCACTTCATGAGGGTGGATGTCAAGGCCACTGCACTGTCATTAAGGCACAAGCTTGCTTTTTGTGGGACCGGGATGATTGTAGTTATCTTGAAGCAGTCAGGTACCTCAGCATGGAGTAGGGAGAGATTAAAGATGTCAGTCAACACTCCTGCTGTTGGTCTGCTAGGCAACATAGTGACAAACACTCTTTCATCTAGCTAGTCCAGAGGTAAGAAGTAAAATGGGCAGAATCAGTAAGGTGAGAAATTAAATGAAAATATGGAGTGGTGAATGTACCATTCAAGAATGGAGGTATTTATTCACAAAATGCTGGAGTAACTCAGCAGGTCAAGAATGGAGGGCTGCCTTATAAGGTAATTGGAGGGGATAAACCAAGGTATAGAATATGGGTGGACGCACTAGTGTCACATGAGAGGAGGTGGTCCAACTAGTGTTGCAGTAGAACACTAGTTGGACCCCACCTTGAGTACTACAAACTGCTCCTCTCATTACTGGAAAGCTGTGATTGCAGTGGAAAAAAGATTTTAAGATACTGCTTGGGCAATGAGAAAAGATTGAATAGCTGAGGTTGTTTTCTTTGGAACAGGTTGGGCAGAGATATGCAAGCTAAAGAATAGAAAGGGCCGATTTACCTACAAAATGGGACAAAAACCAGAGGCATAAATTTAAAGTGATGGAAGATTTTTCCAGTAGATTACATCTGATCATAATGCTCCAGGTAGGAAGAGGGTACAGCAGGCTTGATGAACCAGCTAGTCGTCTAGCAGCAAGCTCATAACTTAGTTCTAATCTACACTGACTGATTTCCAAGATTGAGGCTGAGAGGAACCTGTGGAGATTTAATCTTGTTTTGTTAAGTCACACACTCCAATTGCAGGCAGTGACATTTAGGAAGATGTGCGTTTAGTTTGTGATTGATGAGGATTGATGAAAAATTGACCCGAGGTTCTCTGGCGTACTATGGGAGACATAAGGACCTGTTTAAAGCAACTTTAAAACTATGATTTAATGTTATGAAACTGTAGTGCGTAAAAGATTCACAAGGATAATACAATGATTGGAGGGTTTGAGTTGTAAGGGAAGGCTAGAAAGGCTGGGACGTTTTTCCCCTGGAACATAGGAGACTTAGGGGTGACCTTATAGAGGTTAATGATATCATGAGAGGCATTGATAAGGTGAACAGCATCTTGTCTTTTCCCTGGGGTACGGGAGTCTAAAACTGGAAGCTATAGGTTTAAGGTGAGAGGGGAAAGATCTAAAAGGGACCTGAGAGACAAGAGGGATTTCAGAGGGTGATGTGTATGAGAAATGAGCTGCCAGGGGAAGTGGTAAAAACAGATACACTTAAAAGACTCTTGACAAGATTTAGAGAGATATGGGCCAGATCCAGGCAAGTGTGATGAGCTCATTTAAGCAAGTTGGTTGGCGTGGATTGATTGGGCTGAAAGGCTAGTTTCCATGCTGAACAGCTCTCTGCTCTATTTGACAAAGCAATCCTTTCTTTTCACAAACATAATTAATCAAAGGCCACAACTTATCTCATCTACATTTTCACCAGGATAGTCTGTGGTGTAGGAATTACTTCCCCAGAGGGCAGTAAACTCAGAGCATGCCCCCACCACAACTTCCAATGGCCATGGTGTACAGATGGGGCTCGGGGACCAACCTGAATTACGAGAAGTCCTATTAACCTATCAAGATTGAGTCAAAACCAGGGCGGCGTTTTGGCAAGAATCAGAAGTAGTACCAGTTCCGTGGGAGCTGCAGTTCAGTACGAGTTAAAAGCTGTGCAAGATTGTTGGATACAAAAGCATATTTATTCTGAAAAGGTTAGAAATTATGCTGTTGGTACAAACCTGTAATCATAATTCTTTTGTGGTTTCTTATAAGCTATGATACATTACTTGTAGCATTTTATATTGGTGGTGGTAGTTGGTTTTAATGAGCTTTAATGAGCTGCTCTGAATCTTATCTAGCTTTACCCCACAGTGTTTGTTCACACTGACAATGGTCTTTGGTGGACCACCTCCAGAATATAAGTTACATATATGGCCCACTGTGATGATTAGAGTCCGTCAACTGGAGCTGCTTCTGATCTATTTTGCTCGATTTTGTTTTTCCCCACCAAACTTTGCCCAATTGCCTTTTAAGTTATGCCTGTCAGACTCTATACTTGCTTAAAACATTTCACATCTAATGAATATTCCTCTTTTGATTAAGGATCAGGCATTTGGTACCTCCTGAGTGGCCAAGTCCTTCTACCATTTACAACTGCAGAATCTTGCCTTGCATTGATGGGTATAAATGAGCACAGAGTTCACAATGAATTGGAAACTAATAATTCTTGCAGATTTTCTGTCAGTACATTCAGCAGCTACATTGTTGGTGCTCCATTTCTTCCTGTGTAATCCCAGGCACAGTCTACCAGCTTAGCAGTGCAATGCTGGGTATCCCCGGTGCAAGCCAACTGCACACAAAATGGCTCTGGCTGCTGACCGAGGCCTCATGCCAGCTTTTAAAGGTTGTTGCAGAAGTTGAATGTTTACAGATGGCCCTGATGGCACACAAATATTCAAACTCGCAGGAACTACTAAAGAAAAGAATATTTATTTAGACATTAAAATTTAAAAACGCAGAATTAAATGCAAGTTAATTTACAGCTGAATCAATTAAAATGGTGGACTTACAATTTCCCTTCCAGCCATTATATTCCACAGTGGAAGTTAAGCAATCCAGGCTGGGCTACTAGTCTCGCCATCAGATTCCACAGTACCAGCAGTGGGTTTCAGTAATTCCGTAAACAATGTATACAAGTCCAGCAGCAATGCTGGTGCCTCAGCAGAAGATCTGGCTTGTTCTCCATTTATCAATTTGTTATCCAATTTAGAATCATATCAGAAAGAGCAAATTCTTAAAAATGTTTTTATTAAAACTGTCAGATTGCATTGAGAAACTGAGGACAGGCAAGTTTATATTATTAATTTCTATGTACATACAATTTACATTATGTAAACCCTTTCAAACACCCAAAAATAATGTAATCAGAATCAGTGAATTGGGATCTCGTTAGCTGTACCTGTCTCTGAAATAGACTACTGTAAGCATTAACTAGGAATCAAAACTAAAAAAATGCTTCTAATGTATAAAATGAAGATACACCCTTTATAATAACTCTGTTAACACTTGCCCACAATTATTTACAGTAGTAAAATGTCATTTTGTTCCATACCAAGAAACCAACTATATACATCGTGCAGTTCCCCCTAAGTATTTTATAAAGAAAATCACTATTATTTAACACCAAATACATTCATATTACAGGACGTGTTTCGATACAAGTTGCTTTAACAATGCAACCTGCAAACATTCTGGACGACCATTAAAATAAAACAGATAAGATTTTTAATCTCATAGAATGTCTTATTCGGCAGTCAACTGGATGAATTCTGGAATTAATAATTCCGGCTACAAAAGTTTGGACATCTTAAGAACCAAGAGGGTGCCTCATGTTAGCATAGGAATTCGAGTTTGGAGGGGGAGGAGGAGGAGGAGGAACAGGAAATTTGGCATTCTGCTTATCCTAGAACAGGAAACCCATCACAGAGCATAGATGGATCTTACCGTTCCAGGTGTCTGCCTATCATACAGAATTAGCATGCAAGGAAATGGAGAGCTTTCTGAGGCCTTGGTGCAGACCTAATTGAAAGCAACTACTTCAATTCCAAAACCTTTCACTGAATCAAATTGCCAACTTTAACAGCCTCTTCAATGCACACAGCATTTTACTTCCAATTGAGCATCTTAGAGACGGATTAGAAAGAATGATAAATAGTTCTTTAAAAATAATTTATGACTGCCCAATTACACTGGATATCCAATTTTTTTTTAAAAAACGGGACCAATTAAACCCATACATATCACAACCAGGTAGACGACTAATTTACTACTTTCATTTCAGCTATTTGAAATTAATCTTTGATTGAGAGAGCAGTTAATGAATCAGGCTTTACAGAGTGCAGTAATACCTTAAGGCAACTACTAATTTAGCTCGTTGTGGTGATAAGGGAGCAACAAAGGGCTTGTTCAGAAATTACCCAAAGGAGAGAATTGAAGCAGTGAGGAACAGTGGGGGTTTAGGACCTGTGCCTTGTTCTTTGATAGAACTGGCATAAACTCTGCAAGCCAAATAATTCCATTGAGGTTCTCATTCTAATTTACTCATGTATCTTAACACACTCCATTCTCATTTGGTTAGTATTATATTAGTTAATACTAAAATGCTTACCAAATGTTTTTCACAATTCAAATTGCTGATGGGTTAAGAGCTAAGTGAGAGTTGATGCATTTACATATTTATAGAACAATGTTTGCATTTGGGAGTGTGATCCATGCACAATTACAGTTCATCTCTATGGAAAACTTCCAGTGAGTCATCTTTGTGTCGATCAATATTAGTTTCTGTCTTTTTCTGTTAGATGTCAATGGACAGAATGTGCATAGATAACAAAACGATATTCCCCGATTATCTGTGGTTTCAGCTTGATCCACAAAGATGTGAAGTCTGCAAACTCAAAGAACTGTGAAAATGGAACTAAGCTTAAAGTACAAGATTAGTAAACCAGCCAGTCAGCACTGGCTTAGTAACTGAGTAAAAGTCAACAGGAGGTGTAGCAGCTATGATGAATAATAAGAATCACATCGCCTGACCTCATCTCATAACAACCTCTGGAACACCCAGTTAAATCTGTTGTTCAGGAACCAATCACCAGAATCGGACACTGAACTTCACCTTTGGGCCGAGGCTAACCCCAGCTATTGCGGTTCAAAGCTTTTATCATACAAGTCCAGGCAATTTCAATCCAGATGCAAACGGCACCAACTGCCAATGATTTTGCAGAGGCATAGCAATGGAAAGGGTCATTTGTAGATGTCTACTTAAATTGGGGTTGAGACATAGAGTTGAGGCAGAGGAACAGGAACTTTACTCCACACCCCACTGTGCTACTTTTTACTATTGCACAGGATGGGGATGTCTGAGATGGGAAGAGTTCCCTTCCCTCACCCGGCCGAGCACAGAATGCTAAATAAATAAACTGTGACTCTAGATCACACAAGGGTAACACAAAGGGGAGTCAATTTGAACTGTCCTCTGGTATAGCATACGCTTCAATGTTCCCTTTAATACGTCATTCATGTAACATTTGTAGCCAGCATGTCAGTACCAAGTTCAATGTTCCCTCAGTTTAATGTACAACCGTACAGCGTATGGAAAATAAACACACTCACCAGGTAAAGAAACAAAGACCATTCAGACTTTGAGAAATGAGAGTCTCCTTTAGGAAACCGCAGTCTTTCAATGATGAAGCAGAGCCTTTGGTAGGCAGGTCGCACATTAAAGAGCTGACCATACTTAAGGTAGCCCTTTACCTAACATTATGAACAGGGGACATTCCATTCAAGACCAGCTTTGGGTTTTGAGGTGACTGGGTAAATTATGTCATAATCAGCTCTTCACAAAACACCCACAACTTTTACCCGCATTTCTGTAGTGCTTTGCGATTTTAATCAGTGATCCTCGAACTTCTCTTCAGCCATCTATTTCGCTCCGGGTACTGTCCGTTACTAGTGCTTCCCTCCACCAGTTAATGCCCAGGTGTCAGACAGATTTCCATTTTCTCTTCATTGCGTGACAACAGGTCTAATTGGAAGCTGACAATAGCAGATTAACCTGCAAGAAGAGGGTGAAAAATTGAGACAAGTTTGAGAAGACGCAAATTAAAGATTGTCCAAAGTCTCTGACATATTCCCACTTCAAACTGAAGTGGAAGAGAGAGGAAATAAAAAAATATAACAGTTCAGGGCCCCTTGGCCCCTGGTTTTATGTGCTGGATATGATACCAAATTAAACTACAACCTTCTTCCAGAACATCTATATTTTTTAATGTACATCCATTTGCCTATAAAAAAGCACCTTAAGTATCACTAACATAGCTGCTTCCACCACCACCCCTGGCAGCGTGTTCCAGGCACCTACCACTGTCTGTGCAAAAATCTTGCCCCGTGTATGGTAACCTATACACCCTGAATTTAGGAGAGCATCACGACTCTAAGTTTGACCGCTTCCACCCATGTCTCTCCAGTGACCCACTATATGTGGTGGATACTGAGAGAGAGAATATTTAGGTCTTCTCCCTCTCAAAACATGTTACTCTGGAATCTAGCTTCTCTACTTTAGGGTTAAATACAGAAGGGACAAACTGCTAAATCAAGTCACACCACCCAATGCCCCCTTGTCCTCTCAAAGGTCATGTGCAATTTGATGCAGACCTCTCATTGTAATTTTAAAAATAAGTTAAATCGTGGAGTAGACGCACTGGCACCCATACCTTGGTTTGAGTGGCCTGTTCCGGTGTTTTATATTCCACACAATTCAACACATTAACAACGTTTTCAAAAACAAATGAGATGGTAAACCCCTAACACTAAGTGGAAAACTGGAACTGAAACCAACTCACCCCTGCAGTAGGGATGGAGAATAGACTTTACACAAGGGGCCTTTGAATAAAGGGAAGTTTCTCTGTGTGGCAAAATGTTTCCCTTTTAGATTTCCAGATTTAGCCAATTCCATGTTTTCTCTGGAGTTCGATTATTTTCCCTGGAGCATCAGAGACTGTGGGGAGATCTGATGGAAGTATATAAGATGATGAGAGGCATAGATAGGGTAGAAAGTCAGAACCTTTCTCCCAGAGTGGAAATGTGAAAGCCCCTTTGACTGAATATACCAGATTGTAAATCATATTTATCAAGCCTTTGGTCCATATATCTTTTAGCAATCTGGGGATGGGGGTAGTTGGGGGGGGGGGGGGGGGGATAAAAAGCAATACATACCATAGCTGTGTTTAGCAAGGGGAGTTGGATTTATGGTTTTAAGATGGCATAGAGGTCATCCTAGGAAGTGCAACACAAATTTGTTACAAGCTGTTACATAGGGCTACTTCCTACCTGGTCCATGGAAGGACAAGCTATAATCAGCAAATCTTCACCAGAGAAATCTTCCTGCAATACTCCTAGCAGCTTCTGGAATGTCTGTTGGATGTTGCTCTAAAGAAAAAACAATCATCTTAGGAACAGGAGACGATAGAGCGTTTGCAAGATACTATGAGTTATGTGTCAGTTTCACTACAGGTAGTCTGCTATAACGTGTTTCTACAACACAAATTGGGATATAACATGAGTGACAAATTAGTGAACATTATTTGCATTACATGGACTGAATTGGTTATAACGCAAATTTGTTGCAGAACTAGAGAACTACTTTTGACAAGCAGAAAATGAGCTGTCTGGATTTAAACAGTATAGAGTAAAAAAACCTGTTTCCATGTAACCTCCCCCCAGTAATCAGCCACCATTGTCTCTTAGGAATACAGTTGCTCCATTCAAAGCAGGAGGCCGTTGAAATTGACAAGCAATCATTTCTTTTGGCATTTGTGCAATATTACTCTATAGGAACAATATAGTATACAGTTTTTAGTATTCTTGGCTGACAGTTACAAGAATGTTATTGCTAATGAAAATCCTGCAAGAAAAATGACGTTATTGCGAGTCTGAAATCCTGTAGCTCCTAACCCCTTTCCCAGACTGACACAATTGTCTTTATAATGCGATCATCTATGACACAAAGTATGTTGGAATGCAACTATTGCGTTATAGAAGGATACCTGTATTAATGTGATTAGCACTCGATTAATCCAAGATTACTGTGTAGGAAAATAACTGCAGATGCTGGTACAAATCGAAGGTATTTATTCACAAAATGCTGGAGTAACTCAGCAGGTCAGGCAGCATCTCAGGAGAGAAGGAATGGGTGACGTTTCAGGTCGAGACCCTTCTTCAGACTGATGTCAGGGGGGCGGGACAAAGGAAGGATATAGGTGGAGACAGGAAGATAGTGGGAGATCTGGGAAGGGGGGGACAGAGGAACTATCTAAAGTTGGAGAAGTCAATGTTCATACCACTGGGCTGCAAGCTGCCCATGCGAAATATGAGGTGCTGTTCCTCCAATTTCCAGTGGGCCTCACTATGGCACTAGAGGAGGCCCATGACAGAAAGGTCAGACTGGGACTGGGAGTGGGAGTTGGTGCTCAGCCACCGGGAGATCATGTTGGTTAAGGCGGACTGAGCGAAGGTATTGAGCGAAGCGATCGCCAAGCCTGCGTTTGGTTTCGCCGATATAAAGAAGTTGACATCTAGAGCAGCGGATGCAATAGATGAGGTTGGAGGAGGTGCAGGTGAACCTCTGTCTCACCTGGAAAGACTGTTTGGGTCCTTGGATGGAGTTGAGGGGGGAGGTAAAGGGACAGGTGTTGCAGGGGAAAGTGCCCGGGGATGGGGTGGTTTGGATAGGAAGGGACGAGTGAACCAGGGAGTTACGGAGGGAAATGTCTCTGCAGAACGCAGAAAGGGGAGGGGTTGGGAAGATATGGCCAGTGGTGGGGTCCCGTTGTAGGTGACGGAAATGTTGGCGGATGATTTGTTGGTTACGCTGGCTGGTGGGGTGGAAGGTGAGAACGAGGGGGATTCTGTCCTTGTGACGAATGGGGGAGGGGGAGCAAGAGCGGAGCTGCGGGATGTAGAAGAGACCCTAGTGAGAGCTTCATCTATAATGGACGAGGGGAAGCCCCATTTCCTGAAGAACGAGGACATCTCTGATGCCCTAGTGTGAAACACCTCATCCCAGGCGCTGATGCGGCGTAGACGGAGGAATTGGGAGTAGGGAATAGACTTTTTGCAGGAGACAGGGCGGGAAGAAATGTAGTCCAGATAGCTGTGCAAGTCAGTGGGTTTATAGTAGATGTCAGTCAATAGTCTGCTCCTGTGATAGAGATGGTGAGGTCCAGAAATGGGAGGGAGATGTCGGAGATAGTCCAGGTATATTTAAGGGCAGGATGGAAATTGGAAGTGAAGTGTATGAAGTCAGTGAGTTCTGCATGGGTACAAGAGGTAGCACCAATGCAGTCGTCGATGTAGCGGAGGTAGAGTTCGGGGATGGGGCCAGTGTACGTCCGGATCAGGGATGTTCGACGTACCCGACAAAGAGGCAGGCGTAGCTAGGGCCCATGCGAGTGCCCATAGCTACGCCTCTGGTTTGGAGGAAGTGGGAGGAGTCAAAGGAGAAGTTGTTAAGGGTAAGAACCAGCTCTGCTAGGCGGAGGAGAGTGTTAGTAGATGGGGATTGGCTGGTTCTATGGTCGAGGAAGAAACGGAGTGCTTCGAGACCATCGTTGTGGGGTATGGAAGTGTAGAGTAACTGGACATCCATGGTAAAGATGAGGGAGGGGGGGCCTGGAAAACGGAAGTTATTGAGGAGATGGAGAGCGTGTGAGGTGTCTTGGACGTAGGTGGGGAGGGATTTGACCAGGGGGGATAGGATGGAGTCGAGGTAGGTGGAAATAAGTTCGGTGAGACATGAGCAGGCAGAGACAATGGGTCTGCCGGGACAGTTCTGTTTATGGATTTTAGGTAGGAGATAAAATCGGGCCGTGCGGGGCTGGGGAACTATAAGTTTGGAGGCATTAGAGGGTAGATCGCCGGAGATGGTGAGGTCCGTGATGGTGCTGATGATTAAGGTCTGGTGTTTGTCGGTGGGGGTCATGGTCCAGGGATAAGTAGGAAGAGGTGTCTGAGAGTTGACGTCTTGCCTTGGTCCGGTAGAGGTCAGCACGCCAGACTACCACAGCACCTCCCTTGTCAGCGGGTTTGATGACTAAGTCAGGGTTGTTGCCGAGTGGAGGGCTGCACGTTCAGGAGGGGAGAGGTTAGAGTTAGTCAGGGGAGTGGAGAATTTGAGGCGGTTAATGTCACGCCGGCAGTTGGAGATGAAAAGTTCTAGTGAGGGTAGTTGGCCAACTGGGAGGGGGGGGGGTCCAAGAGGAGGGGGGTCATCATTGGGGGGTGAGGACTCCTTCCCATGGAAAAAGGCTCGGAGGCGGAGGCAACGGAAGAAGAGCACCTCGTCATGGCGGACCCGGAACTTGTTGATGTGGGGGCGGAGGGGAACAAAGGTGAGGCCTCTGCTGAGGACATTTGTCAATGTGGCTTTCATGCAGGACTGTTACTTACCCGCACCAAGCATACCTGGGATAATACAATGAATTAGTATCATACTCAAATGTGACCTTTCCCGAGTGTTAACAGGAGAGGGAAAGTGAACATTTAAAATATTAACTGTAATTAAGATTTAAGAGAGCCAAGAGTGATGTATTCAAGGCAGAGCTAGATTTAGCTCTTGGGGCTAATGGAATCAAGGGATATGGGGGAAAGGCAGGAACAGGGTACTGATTTTGGATGATGAGCCATGATCATATTGGCTGTGCTGGCTCAAAGGGCCGAATGGCCCACTCCTGCACCTATTGTTTACGTTTCTGTGTTTATTCTGTGCAGTGGATTAAAACCAGAACGATGACGTTCCTATTTGCTGCCGCTGTGCAGGCACATTAAATGCAACATCAACAAAAATAATGAGACAATAAATTATCAGTTATTCCAAGTAAATTGAAACATGATATTGCAAAAAAACCTAAGTGCACAGTAAGTACAAAGCAAGTGATCTGCCAATATGTGTGCATTTAGCAAAACTGTAGCAATATGATGCATTTTTAAGGTTGGTCATTAAAATATGATGTGTATTTGTTCATCTGCCACTCATGGGTGATGGAAATCAGTACGAATTTCCACCTCAGCTACGGGACGCTATTTAAAACCAAATTCAGTTTTTTTCCTCTCTCACCTAAAAGCAGAGTAGGTAAAATAAATTTAAGCTGATGCAGAAAAGAAAGAGGAGACATAGTGTAGGAGCCATTTGTGTTTATTAGCTATTTTAGCATATTATATTATTTTGTATCCTGTTGTATTATTTTTGGACACTTGGGGGTTGTCATGAGTACTAGGCTTACATATATGGTCATAATGGACATATATGGACTGGGAGGAACCAAAGGAGTTAGAATATGAGAATAATTCAGCCAGCACTGATGTAAGTCAAGTCAACTTTATTTGTCACATACACATACAAGATGTGGCAACGCCTGCGGATTGTGCTAAAACTACAAACAGAATAGATTTTTTTTTTTTTTTTAAAGACACAACACCAAAAATAAATTAATACAGTAAATTATTCCCTGGTGATATGAGAGTTAACAGTCCTGATGGCCTGTGGGAAGAAACTCCGTCTCATCCTCTCTGTTTTCACAGTGTGACAGCGGAGGCGTTTGCCTGACCGTAGCAGCTGGAACAGTCCGTTGCTGGGGTGGTAGGGGTCCCCCATAATGTTGCTGGCTCTGGATCTGCACCTCCTGATGTATAAGTCCTGAAGGGGGCGAGTGTAGTTCCCATAGTGCGTTCAGCCGAACGCACTACTCTCCGCAGAGCCTTCCTGTCCTGGGCAGAGCTGTTCCCAAACCAGATTGAGATGTTGCTGGACAAGATGCTTTCTACAGCCCCAGAGTAGAAGCACTGAAGGATCCTCAGAGAAACTCTGAATTTCCTCAGCTGTCTGAGGTGGTAAAGGCGCTGCCTTGCCTTACTCACCAGTGTGGCAATGTGTGTTGTCCATGTCAGATCCTCTGTGATGTGGGCTCCCAGGTATTTAAAGCTGCTCACCCTATCCACAGTAATCCCATTTATCTCCAGTGGCGTGTACGTCCTTGGATGTTGAGCCCTTCTAAAGTCTACAATCAGCTCCTTAGGTTTTGTGACATTCAAGAGGAGACTGCTGTCCTGACACCAGAGTGCCAGATCAGCCACCTCCTTCCGGTAGGCCTTCTCATCGTTATCGGAGATCAGGCCCACCACCACAGTGTCATCAGCAAACTTGATGATGGAGTTGGAGCTGAACGTAGCCACACAGTCATGTGTGTAAAGGGAGTACAGTAGGGGGCTAAGGACGCAACCCTGGGGGGATCCTGTGTTCAGGGTGAGGGGGTTAGAAGTATGTCTCCCCATCTTGCCCACTTGGGGCTTGGCAGTGAGAAAGTCCAGGACCCAGGCACACAGGGGAGTGTTAAGCCCCAGTTTCAGCAGCTTCTCAGCCAGTCTGGTGGGGACTATGGTATTGGAAGCTGAACTAAAATCAATGAACAGCAACCTCACATAGCCCCCCCTTCTGGCTGTCAAGATGAGAGAGAGCGGTGTGCAGAACCTGGGAGACCGCATCATCCATGGATCTGTTTGGACGGTATGTGAACTGCAGCGGGTCCATATTGCAAGGGAGGAAGGCACAGATGTGGTTCTTGATCAGCCTCTCGAAGCATTTCATGACAACCGAGGTGAGGGCCACCGGTCGGTAGTCATTCAAACAAGCTGGAGAGGCATTCTTTGGCACTGGTACGATGATGAATCTTTTGAAGCATGCAGAGACCACGGACTTGGCCAAGGAGAGGTTGAATATTGTGGTGAGCACTGGAGCAAGCTGAGTAGCTCAAGACTTTAGTACTCGCCCAGATATACCATCTGTATATACCTACAGCTTTCCTTGTGTTCACACGCGTCAGAGCCCGCCTCACGTCGTGCTCGGACACCGAGAATGTGTGCACATCCCCAGCGGTGGATCCCCCTCCAGCCTCGCTAGCCAGCGCGCTGGCAGTGTTGTTTTTAGACGGCGAGCTAGGGGTAATGTTGCCCGTCTCAAATCGTGCGTAGAAGGAGTTCAAGTCATCAGCTAGGGAGGTGCCGGCACTTCCGGTTGAGGGGGGGCTGCACCGGTAGTTAGTTATAGTCCGCAGCCCCTGCCAAAGGCGTCTGGTGTCCTGCTGCTCCATCTGCGACTATCGTGTCCCCATATCTCCTTTTTGCGTCCTTCACCATCCTTCACAGTCGCTAGGACTCTAACTTGTAGTTATCCATATTGCCGGATGCCAGGCCAGAGTTGTAAGCAGCGGTGCGAGCATTCAAAGCAGCGCGAATAGACCTGTCCACCCAGGGTTTTTGATTAGATACTAACCCTTACAATATATATAATCACATGGATAAACAAGGCCTGATTAGAAACAGTCAACATGGATTTGTGCCTGGAAGGTCATGTTTGACTAATCTTCTTGAATTTTTTGAAGAGGTTACCAGAGAAATTGATAAGGGCAAGGCTGTGGATGTTGTCTATATGGACTTCAGTAAGGCATTTGACAAGGTTCCACATGGAAGGTTGATTAAGAAGGTTAAATCGTTGGGTATTAATAGTGAGGTTGCAAGATGGATTCAACAATGGCTGAATGGGAGGTACCAGAGGGTAATGGTTGACAACTGTATGTCAGGTTGGAGGCCAGTGTCTAGTGGAGCACCCCAAGGATCTGTGTTGGGTCCACTGTTGTTTGTCATTTACATTAATGATCTGGATGATGGTGTGGCAAATTGGATTAGTAAGTATGCAGATGATACTAAGATAGGTGGTGTAGTTAATAATGAAGTAGATTTTCAAAGTCTACAGAGAGACTTGGGCTTTTTGGAAGGGTGGGCTGAAAGATGGCAGATGGAGTTTAATGCTGATGAGTGTGAGGTGCTGCATTTTGGTAGGACAAATCAAAATAGGACGTACAGGGTAAATGGTAGGGAATTGAGGAATGCAGTGGAACAGAGGGATCTGGGAATAACTGTGCATTGTTCCCTGAAGGTGGAATCTCATGTGGATAGGGTGGTGAAGAAGGCGTTTGGTATGCTTGCCTTTATAAATCAGAGCATCGAATATAGAAGTTGGGATGTAATGTTGAAATTGTACAGGGCATTGGTGAGGCCGAATCTGGAGTATGGTGTGCAGTTCTGGTCGCCAAATTATAGGAAGGATGTCGACAAAATGGAGAGGGTACAGAGGAGATTTACTAGAATGTTGCCTGGGTTTCAGCACTTAAGCTACAGAGAGAGGTTGAACAGGTTGGGTCTTTATTCTTTGGAGCGTAGAAGGTTGAGGGGGGACTTGATAGAGGTTTTTTAAATTTTAAGAGGGACGGACAGAGTTGACGTGGGTAGGCTTTTCCCTTTGAGAGTGGGGAAGATTCCAACAAGGGAACATAACTTCAGAATTAAGGGACAAAAGTTTAGGGGTAACATGAGGGGTAACTTCTTTACTCAGAGGGTGGTGGCTGTGTGGAATGAGCTTCCGGTGGAAGTGGTGGAGGCAGGCTCGATTTTATTATTTAAGAGTAAATTGGATAGGTATATGGATGGGAGGGGATTGGAGGGTTATGGTCTGAGAGCAGGTAGATGAGACTAGGTCAGAGAAAGTGGTCGGCGTGGACTGGTAGGGCCGAACGGGCCTGTTTCCATGCTGTAATTGTTATATATGTTATTGTGGCGGCTCCCAAGGGTCGGGCCATACTACTACCGACCCCTCGGCACGGGAATGGACCAGTCCCGGGAGGCGGTCCTGGACTCAGGTATATAAGGGCAAGGTTTGGGCGCCAAGCCATTCCGGCAGACTAGACCCGTCTGAGACCCACGAACCAATAAATATACCTTCCCAAAATACCTGGCTCCTTGCCTTTATCAACACGCTACATTGGTGACCTCGACGGTCCATTCATTAGGATGGACAGGAAAACAGAATCCGACCGCCCGTCCGGCTCGCAGGCCGACCAGGCCCCAGCTGTAGACGCGGTAGCCATCAAGCTCCCGACCTTCTGGACCACCCGGGCTCGCATTTGGTTTTACCAAGCGGAGGCCCAGTTCCAGCTGCGGGGCAACATAACGGATGACACCCGGTTTTTCCACCTGGTGGGAGCCCTTGACCAGGACGCGGCCGAAGAGGTAACGGAGTTCCTCCAGGACCCACCGGCCGACGGTAAATATGAAGCCCTTAAGGAGCTGCTGCTCCAAACCTACGGGCTAACCCGAATGGAGCGGGCCGAAAGGCTCCTCCACATGCCGGGCCTCGGTGACCGGCGCCCATCTAGCCTCCTGAAGGAGATGGTCGCGCTGCTCGACGGGCACAAACCGTGCCTGATGTTTGAATATACGTACCTGCACCTGCTGCCGGCCGACATTCGCCTGCAGCTCACCGACGCCTCCTTTGAAGACACCCGGGCCCTCGGCAGGCGCGCGGACGCGCTGTGGGCGGCGCGCCGTGATGACGTCAGCGCGCTAAACGTCACTCGAGAAGCGCCCGATTTTCTCCGGTCGGGCGGGGGAGCTGTGGAAGGAGTGACAGCTACGTCCCGGAGGCCTGCGAGATCGCCCCCGGTGGCCATTGCGGGTCGTGCACCTGCAGTCCCACATCAGCAGGCTCCAGCCAGCACCAGCAAGAGGTACTGGTGTTATTACCACCAGCGCTGGGGTGCGGCAGCCCGACAATGCCGCCAGCCGTGCACATTTCCGGGAAACGCCGGGGCCGGCTACCAATAGTCCCTGCGGTGGCCGGCCAGATTCACCGCCTCTTCGCCTGGGATCGGCGCTCCGGGAGCCGCTTCCTCGTGGATACCGGGGCGGAGCTGAGCGTCCTGCCCCCTTCGCCGCTGGACATTCGTTCTGGGAAGCGGGGGCCCATCCTCACCGCGGCAAATGGGAGCATTATCCAGACATATGGCGTCCGCACGGTCCACATCGTTTTCGGCGCCAGTCATTTTACGTGGCTGTTTACGATCGCCGACGTCTCCCAGCCGCTGCTCGGGGCCGACTTTCTGCGGGCTCATTCTCTCCTCGTGGACGTCAGGCAGCAGCGCTTGGTCCACTCCGCCACGATGGAGCCCATCGCGTTGCGGCTGAATGACCCCATTATACGCCCGCTGTCGTCCGTGGACTCCCATTTCGCTCGGGTGCTGGCGGACTTTCCGGATATTATGGCCCCGCAATTCCGGTCATCGACCCCCAAGCATGGGGTGTACCATTACATCACAACTACCGGCCCACCCCTCCACGCACGAGCACGCCGACTCCCGCCTGAGAAACTACGCCTGGCACGACAGGAGTTCCGTACGATGGAGTCCTTGGGGATCGTCCGCCCTTCCAACAGCCCATGGGCATCTCCACTCCACATGGTCCCCAAGGCAAACGGGGGCTGGAGGCCGTGCGGGGATTATCGGCGGCTGAACGTCGCTACCGCCGAGGACCGATACCCCGTGCCCCACATCCAGGACTTCAACGCCCATTTGGCTGGGGCCACGATATTTTCAAAGGTGGATCTGGTGCGAGGTTACAACCAGATCCCGGTCCACCCGGAGGATGTACCCAAGACGGCAATCATCACGCCGTTCGGACTCTACGAGTTCGTACGGATGCCGTTCGGCCTCAAGAACGCCGCGCAGTCATTCCAACGATTAATGAACGGCGTTTGTCGCGGGTTGGATTTCCTGTTCGTCTACCTCGACGACATCTTGGTAGCCAGCCGCTCGCGGCAGGAGCACTGTGCCCACCTCCGGCAGCTTTTCCAGCGGCTCAGCGAACACGGGTTGGCCATAAACCTCGCCAAGTGCCGCTTTGGCGTGGCCACAATCGACTTTCTCGGCCACCGTGTGTCCTCGCAAGGAGCGGTTCCCCTGCCGGACAAAGTAGACGCCATCCGCCGGTTTCCCCGTCCGTCCTCGGTGCGTGGCCTGCAGGAGTTCGTCGGCATGGTGGCATTTTATCACCGGTTCCTGCCATCCGCGGCCCACATCATGCGGCCGCTATACGAGCTGCTGGCAGGCAAGCGTAAGACCGTCGTGTGGACCAACGAGGCCGTAACAGCCTTTGACGGCGCGAAGGAGGCCCTGGCTCGGGCTGTGCTGCTTGTTCACCCACGGGAGGATGCCCCGACAGCCCTTACGGTGGACGCCTCAGAGTTGGCCGTTGGTGGCGTACTGGAGCAACTCACGGACGGGGGTTGGCGCCCCCTGGCCTTCTTCAGCCGGCACCTCGACAACGCCCAGAAGAAGTACAGCGCTTTCGACCGCGAGCTCCTCGCCCTGTACCTGGCCGTTCGTCACTTCCGCTATTTTCTGGAGGGCCGCCCGTTCACCGCTTACACGGACCACAAGCCGCTCACTTTCGCCCTGGCAAAGGTCTCCGACCCATGGTCCGCCCGACAGCAGCGCCAGTTGGCCTACATTTCAGAATTTACCACCTCCATCCGCTTTATCGAGGGGAAGGAAAACCGGGTGGCCGACGCATTGTCTCGCCCCGCCATCAATGCCGTGTTAGAAGTGGCACCCGGCATTGATTATTCTGCCCTGGCGGAGGCCCAACTAACGGACGGGGAGATGCCCGCCTACCGGACTGCCATCTCTGGCCTCCGCCTTGAGGATGTTCCCCTCGGCCCCGGAGCGACGACGATACTTTGCGATGTGTCGGCAGGTCAGCCGCGCCCCATCGTCCCGGCCGCGTGGCGCAGGAGGGTTTTCGACATGGTCCACGGGCTGGCTCACCCATCCATCCGGACAACGATCTCGTTGGTAGCTGCGCGGTTCATGTGGCATGGTCTGCGCAAGCAGGTTGGCCAATGGGCCCGCACCTGCATTCCGTGCCAGACGTCAAAAATTCAACGCCACGTCCGGGCGCCACTCCAAGGGATCGGTCTACCCTGCCGCCGTTTCGACCACCTGCACGTGGACATTGTGGGCCCGCTCCCGCCGTCCCGGGGCATCACCCACCTCTTCACGGTGGTGGACCGCTTCACGCGGTGGCCGGAGGCCATACCACTGGCTGATACGTCGACAGCCACATGCGCTCGTGCGTTGGCCGCGCACTGGATTGCTCGCTTTGGTGTGCCGGTGGTCATCTCATCGGACCGGGGGCCACAGTTCACCTCCGAGCTGTGGTCGGCCATGGCCCACCTGTTGGGCGTGCGGCTGCACCACACCACGGCCTATCACCCGCAGGCAAACGGCTTGGTGGAGAGGTTCCACCGGCAGCTGAAGGCAGCGCTGAAGGCGCGACTCGCCGGCCCCGACTGGATGGACGAGCTACCATGGGTTTTGCTGGGCATCCGGACTGCCCCCAAGGAAGACCTGGCTTCATCCTCAGCGGAGCTCGTCTACGGGTCTCCGCTCACGGTGCCCGGGGAGTTCGTGCCCTCGTTGCCGGGGCGAGAGGAACCACCCTCATCCACCCTACATCGCCTCCGAGAGCGAGTTGGAAAGCTCGCACCCGTGCCGACGTCCCACCATGGGACATTCCGCCCTTACGTGCCATCGGCCCTCCAGGACTGCGCCTTTGTGTTCCTGCGCCGTGACGCCCACCAGGCGCCACTCCAGAGGCCGTATGAAGGCCCGTACCGGGTGCTGGAGCACGGGCAGACCACCTTTGTTTTGGACATGGGGGGCCGGCCGGAGGCCGTGTCAATTGACCGCCTGAAGCCGGCCCACTTAGACATCGACCAACCGGTGCGGGTGGCCCAGCCTCGCCCACGAGGTCGCCCCCCTTTGCGGGTCCCACCGCCTGTCTCTCCAACTGTGCCTCCGCCGGCCCCTCTGTCGACCGATTACCGTACGCGGTCCGGTCGGGTTGTGCGACCACCAGTGCGTTTCGTGCCTCCGGATCTGGGGGGGGGTACTGTGGCGGCTCCCAAGGGTCGGGCCATACTACTACCGACCCCTCGGCACGGGAATGGACCAGTCCCGGGAGGCGGTCCTGGACTCAGGTATATAAGGGCAAGGTTTGGGCGCCAAGCCATTCCGGCAGACTAGACCCGTCTGAGACCCACGAACCAATAAATATACCTTCCCAAAATACCTGGCTCCTTGCCTTTATCAACACGCTACATTATATATATATATGTTATATATGGGGACGATGTTATCGGCTATTGTTGCAATGAAGTCCGTAACTGCTTCCGCGAACTCACTGACGTCTCTGGAACTTGCTTGGAACATATTCCAGTCGACATCGCTCAGTGCATCTTGCAGCATGGCCTCTGAATGGTCAGACCACCGCTTTACGTCCCTCGTCACTGCCGTTTCCCGTACTATCCGTTGTTTATACTCCGGCAGCAGGAAAATGGCAGCGTGGTCAGATTTTCCAAAAGGAGGGAGAGAAACGGCCTTATAGCCTTTCCCGAACAGCATGTAGCAGTCCAAAGTTCTATCCCCCCGGTGACACACGTGATGTGTTGACAGAAGTTAGGCATGACCTTTTTGAGATTTGTCCCATTAACATCTCTAGCCACCACCACAGCCGCATCAGGGTTCTTGTTTTGGTGTCGACACAACACATCGTGCAGGGCCGATTGTGCCACGTCGGTGTCCGCAGGCGGTGGAATATAGACGGCTGTGATGATCACTGAGCTGAAGTCCCGGGGAAGGTAAAATGGACGGCATGAGATAGTCAGATGCTCCAGGTCCAGCGAGCAGGAACGAGAAAGCGTCTTAATATTCCTAGGGTTGCACCAGTTATTGTTGGTCATGAAGCAAACTCCTCCACCATTGGATTTCTCGGATTCTTCCGTTCTGTCCGCACGGAAAACAGTGAAGGACTCAGTTGGGCAGATCACCTGATTCGGCACCAGCGGGGTCAGCCGTGTCTCGGTCAGACAGAAGATGTTGCAGTCTTTTATGTCCTGCTGGAATCCGATCCTCGCCCTGAGGTCATCCAGCTTGTTCTCCAGGGACTGGACGTTCGCCAGCAGGATGCTGGGCAGAGGTGGACGTAAGGCTTGGGCTCTCAGCCTATTCCGAATCCCCCCCGCTTTCCTCGATGTTTTCTCCGACTTTTTCTCGGAGCCGCGCTCCCATTGCTGTTGCTGCGGCGCACTCTTTTGATCTCTGTCGGCCACGCTGGATCGGTGAGTACAGTGTCTAATAAGTCTTCGGTTACGCTAAAGTTTAGTTTTACGAGAGTTTTCCGGTCGTACGTTATTAGTGCTAGTGTGTTAGTACTTAAAAATAAATTTTAAATGAACATACAAGTTAAAAAAACGCAGTCTCCGCGGAGCTACCATGTAATGCTTCAGTCACGTTAAGAGCCTGCTAAGACATAAGGTTTTAGCAAGTCAATAACAGGATACGAAGGAGCGACGGTGAGATATTAAGTTCACAGAAGTTATACGACGGGAGATATACTAATCTGTTTGTATTGCTACTTCAATAAACGATTAACTAAACTGAAACGTCGTGAAGATTTCTGTTGTTGTTTTGCGTCAAGAAATATCGCTCTATTCCTTCGTCAAAGGTAAGATTAAGGACTTTATTAGGAAGGACTAAAGTTGCCACTAAATATAGAAAATAGGTGCAGGATGAGGCCATTCAGCCCTTCGAGTCAGCCCTTCGATTCATTGTGATCATGGCTAATCATCCACAATCAGTAAACCCGTGCCTGTTTTCTCCCCAACCCCCTTGATTCCGCTAGCCACAAGAGCTCTATCTAACTCTCTTTTAAATTCATCCAGTGAATTGGCCTCTAATTTGTGAATCCCACAAATTCATAACTCTGGGTGAAAACGTTTTTTCTCATCTCAGTTTTAAATGGCCTCCCCTTTATTCTTGGACGGTGGCCCTTGGTTCTGGACTCCCCCAATATTGGGGACATTTTCCCTGCATCTAACTTGTCCAGTCCTTTTATAATTTTATAGGTTTCTATAAAATCCCCTCTCATCCTAAATTCCAGTGAGTACAAGCCCAGTCTTTCTAATCTATCCTCATATGACAGTCCCGCCATCCCGGGGATTAACCTCGTGAACCTACGCTGCACTCCCTCAATAGCAAGGATGCCCTTCCTCAAATTAAGAGACCAAAACGGCACACAATACTCCAGATGTGGTCTCACCAGGGCCCTGTACAACTGCAGAAGGACCTCTTTACTCCTACACTCAAATCCTCTCGTTATGAAGGCCAACATGCCATGATTGAGACCCTGATCAACTCAGTGGTTGAGTATTTCCTCCCAATCAAGGTCTGATCAATCTGAAGAAGGGTCTCGACCCGAAACGTCACCCATTCCTTCTCTCCAGAAATGCTGCCTATCCCACTGAGTTAGTCCAGCATTTTGTGTCTATCTTCGATTTATACCAGCATCTACATTTCCTCCCTACCCAATCAAGGTCTGCAGACTTAGCAGAGTTAACTATAGTTCGGGCTATTTTGTTTGCATCTATAGGTTCTTGATAAATAATCAGTAGAGAAGCCTTCCAGAGTTAACTGGCTAGCATTGCAAGTATGACCGAAGTTAGATATAATTCAAGTACTAAAGATGCATTAATCTTAACGCTTACCTTAAGTTAACTCAATGTACATCATACAGCTTCAAAAGGTATATCACAACTTACCCGAACAGGTTTAAATAGGATGAACTCTGTATTTTTATTGTACAAATACAAGGACAGACTTCTCAAAGTCACAGGAAGCTTGCCTTTAATTGTTTTGTATGTGGAAGCCACCAAATCATTGATTTTTGCTGAAAATTCATGGAAAAGAAACAGAATTGTTAGTATTTATTTTATGTAAAGTATCTCCACTTTAAACACTAAACTATGTACAAGAGTTTGTTAAGGTAGCTATTGCACAAATTCTTTTTTGACTGACTTTCACAAAATTCTTCATCTCACTGATCCACTCATACTGCTCTAAACCACAATCATCATTTGCATCCGATCCACCCACTGTGGTACATTAATGCCCACACCACAAGGTTCTGATGTGATTCATTACAACGCACCAGGAGATGATCTGAGGATTTGATACAGTACTTCACATATGAACATTAGTTCTTTCTAAGTGTGTGTGGATTCAACAAACAATGGAGGTGGAGTCCCTTCACAATCCTGAAACGCATAGACATTTTAAAAGGACTACCTTGCTAAACATCATTTCATATAGGAAATAAAGATACAGATGCTCCCCGACTAACGATGCTGCGACTTACGATATATCGACTTTACAATGGTGCAAACGCTGGGCAACAGCAGTGACCCATAGCTCGCTTCCGGCCACGTGATCAGGTGTATTAAATGCATTTCAACATACCATATTTCCGGTTTGCGATGGGTTTATTGGAACGTAACTCAGGGGGTATGGGGAGAAGGCAGGAACGGGGTACTGATTGAGAATGATCAGCCATGATCACATTGAATGGTGGTGCTGGCTCGAAGGGCCGAATGGCCTACTCCTGCACCTATTGTCTATTGTAACCCCATTGTAAGTTGAGGAGCACCTGTAATCTTATTAAAACTTGGCAATAAACATTACTTAATATATCAAAGTAATAATAATCTGAAATAGAAATGGAAACAGCTGTACATAGAGCGGAAGAATGAAATCAAACATGCCTGGCTGTGCCCAGGGCTGTTGAGCGAGGCTGTATTTCGGCCCTCCCTGATGACCCATGGCTTTTAATGCTGATACCTACACAAGAGAAATTCAGTATCATCATTGAATGAGAATGGCACAAAACAAATTGTTTGTATTACGATTACTACTCCCATTATGTTTTAAAATGTGTCAAAAATCTAACTGAAAAGTAGTCCATGTACAAGGTAAATTGCTTGCAAGATAGTGAAATCATAGAATGGTCGTGGCCTTTAGACCCAATAAATTCAGACTGGTTCTTTGCAGCAGTTAGTATTTTAACTTTAAATGAATTCCAATATTCAATTTTAAAAGTTTTAAGTAATTCTTTAAATTATTTAACTCTGCCATAATAGCTTTTAAATCTTCCTCTAGTTCTGGACTCCTCTACTCTGGGGAAGAAGAATATGACCATTCGCCCCATCTATCCCTCTTGTGATTTTGTACACATCCATGGTCACCTTCAGCCTCTTATGCTCCAGGAAAAAAGTCTTGGGCTATCCAGCCTCCCCTTGTGACTCAAGCTTGACTACATCCATCAGCATAAGTGACTCCTTGGTCCAGAGGCAAATAGGGAAGGACAATTAATGCTGACCATGTCAATGATGTTCGCATCCCATGAAGGGTTAAATTAAAAAAATTCAAGTGGCTTTGAAATCCTTTGACAACAGGGTGGCAGGACCTTGGTGATATCCTGCTAAAGGGCAGCCTGCATCTGGGAGACTGCTCTGCCTCGTAGGATCCTGGGTTCCAAGGATCTGCTCGTTCACCTCCCCTCTGGGAAAGAAAGTCCACAATATGGGACTGAACAATACAGTCCAATAAAACACATCATAAAAAGTGCACTGGAACTCCGGGGAAC
The DNA here is from genome assembly GCF_053455715.1 of Rhinoraja longicauda. Classification (NCBI taxonomy): domain Eukaryota; kingdom Metazoa; phylum Chordata; class Chondrichthyes; order Rajiformes; family Arhynchobatidae; genus Rhinoraja; species Rhinoraja longicauda. The sequence continues at coordinate 31,355,686 of NC_135964.1, read as the reverse complement.
ACTGTCTCATGTTTGAGAAACAACATTGTCTAGATCTTCTCTGATTCTGTCCTTAAGGCAATTTCCTGCCCTCTGAAGAAGGGTCTCGACTTGAAATGTCACCCACTCCATCTCTCCAGAGATGCTGCCCTGAGTTACTCCAGCTTTTTGTGTTTATCTTTAGTTTAAACCAGCATCTGCAATTCCTTTCTACACATCTTTTTTTCCTTGCCAACATTACACGTGCAGGTGCAGTGCTGTAATTAGATGAGTCAACCAGTGCACTAGAAGCTTGAATGAACAAAATAGGAATGAAGGATGTGGGACTGGAGTGCACTGCAAGAGTCAAGTCAGAGTCACAAAGCACGGAAACAGGTCCTTCGGCCCAACTTGTCCATGTCAACCAATTGCCTGTGTTTGGCCCATGTCCCCCAAAACCTTTCCTATCCATGTGCATGTTCAATTATCCTTTAAATGTTATTACACCCGCCTCAACTATTATCTCGGACAGCTCGTTCCATATACTCACTACCCTCTGTGTGAAAGTTGCCTCTCCATTTCCGAATACATCTTTCCCCTCTCACCTTAAACCTACAGTGCCCTCCATAATGTTTGGGACAAAGAGCCATCATTTATTTGCCACTGTGCTCCACAATTTGAGATTTGTAATAGAAAAAAAATCACATGTGGTTTAAAGTGCACATTGTCAGATTTTAATAAAGGCTATTTTTATACATTTTGGTTTCACCATGTAGAAATTACAGCAGTGTTTATACATAGTCCCCCCATTTCAGGGCACCATAATGTTTGGGGCATGGCAATGAAAGTAGTCGTGTTTAGTATTTTGTTGCATATCCTTTGCATGCAATGACTGCTTGAAGACTGCGGTTCATGGGCATCACCAGTTGCTGGGTGTCTTCTCTGGTGATGCTCTGTCAGGCCTGTATTACAGCCATCTTTAGCTTATGCTTGTTTTGGGGGCTGGTCCCCTTAAGTTTTCTCTTCAGCATATAAAAGGCATGCTCAATTGGCTTCAGATCGGGTGATTGACTTGGCCACTCAAGAATTTACCATTTTTTAGCTTTGAAAAACTCCTTTGTTGCTTTAACAGTAATTTGGGATCATTCTCTTGCTGTAGAATGAACCGCCGCCCAATGCGTTTTGAGATATTTGTTTGAACTTGAGCAGATAGGATGTGTCTTTCCACTTCAGAATTCATTATGCTACTACCATCAGCAGTTGTATCATCAATGAAGATAAGTGAGCCGCTTCCATCAGCAGCCATACATGCCCAGGCCATTACACCCCCACCACCATGTTTCACAGATAAGGTGGTATGCTTTGGATCTTGGGCAGTTCCTTCTCTCCTCCATACTTTGCACTTGCCATCACTCTAATGTAAGTTAATCTTCGTCTCATCTGTCCGCAGGACCTTTTTCCAGAACTGTGATTGTTCTTTTAAGTACTTCTGAGTAAACTGTAACCTGGCCATCTTATTTTTGCAGCTAACCAGTGGTTTGCATCTTGCAGTGTAGCCTCTGTATTTCTGTTCATGAAATATTCTGCGGACAGTGGTAATTGACAAATCCACACTTGACTCTTGAAGAGTGTTTCTGATCTGTCGGATAGGTGACTGGGGATTTTTCTTTATTATAGAGAGAATTCTTCTGTCATCAGCTGTGGAGGTCTTCCTTGGCCTGCCAGTCCCTTTGCGATTAGTAAGCTCACCAGTACTCTCTTTCTTCTTAATGATGTTCCAAACAATTGATTTTGGTAAGCCTAAGGTTTGGCTAATGTCTTCAACAGTTTTATTCTTGTTTCTCAGACTCATAATGGCTTCTATGACTTTCGTTGGCACAACTTTAATCCTCATGTTGATAAACAGCAATAAAAGTTTCCAAAGGTGATGGAAAGACTGGAGGAAAGACTAGGTGCTGAGAGCACACTTATACCTGCATGAAGGAGGCAATTAAACACACCTGAGCCTGTGAAGCCATGTGTCCCAAACATTATAGTACCCTGAAATGGGGGGGGGGGGACTATGTATAAACACAGCTGTAATCTCTACATGGTGAAATCAAAATGTATAAAAATGGCCTTTATTAAAATCTGACAATGTGCACTTTAACCACATGGGATTTTTTTCTATTACAAATCTGAAATTGTAGAGTAATGGGGCAAATAAATAAATGATGACCTTTGACCCAAACATTATGGAGGGCACTGTTTACCCTATAGTTATTGATTCCCCAACCCTGGAAAAAGGACTTTGTGCATTTGCCCTATCTATTCCTCTCATGATTTTATACATCTCCATATGATCATCCTTCAGCCTCCTGAGATCAAATGAATAAAGTCCTAGCCTGCCTAACCTCCTTCTGTAGCACGGTCCCTCATGTCCTGTCAACATCCTCATCAATCTTCTAGGTTCTCTTTCCATTTTAGTGACATCTATCCTATAACAAGATGACCAAAACTGAACAAACGTCCAAGTTAGGCCTCTTCAAAGTCTTGTACAACTGTAACGTAACTTCCGAACTTCTATACTGAATTCCCTGACTGATGAAGATCAACTTGCCAGAGCCCTTCTTCACCAAACTACCTACCTGCAATGCCACTTTCAGGGAACATCCTCTTGTTCCCTCTGCTCTACAACACTCTCCAGGGCCCTACTGGGTCTCTGTGAAAATCCTGCCCTGGTTTGACTTCACAAATTGCAACACATTACACTTTTCTGAATCAAACTCCATTAGCCATTTTCTGGCCCACTTGTCCAGCAAATCAAGGTCCCGCTGTAATTCTTAATATTCACCTTCACTGTCAATGATATAATCTATTTCAGTGTTATCTGCAAACTTATTAATCATGCCTGCATATTCTCATCCAAATCGGGTTGATAGAGATAGCAAACAGCGATGGACCCACACTGATTCCTGAGGCACACCAGTAGTCAAAGGCCTCCAGTCCAACAAACACCGTTCCACCACCACTCTCTGCTTCCTTCCATGAAGCCAATTCTGTATCCAATTAGCTAGCTCACCCTGGATTCCATACAATCTAACCTTCCAGAGCAGCCTACCTTATGGAACGTTATCAAAAGCCTTGCTGAAGTATATATGGACTATGTCTACAACCCTGCTCTCATCAACTTTCTTGGTTACTTCTTAATCAGACTCGTGAGACTTGACCTCACTCTCACAAAAGGATGCTGACCATTCCTAATAAACCATCTTTCCAGATGCATGTACAGCTTATCCCCGAGAATCTTCTCCAGTAACTTTCCTACTATAGATGTTAGGCTTACTGGTCTATAGTTCCCAGTTTTTTTTCTTTGCAGCTCTTCTTAGAGGCACAACATTAGCCACCATCTAATCTCATGGCACCTCAATCCTGCCTAACAGCGATCCATTTATCTCAGCTTGGGCTCCTGCAATTTCTTCTACAACTTACTACAGTGTCCTTGGATATATCTGATCAGGCCAGGGAGATGTGTAGCACCTCCTCGACTTAAGAAAGATGTCAAGCTGGAAAGGGTACAGAGAAGATTTACAAGGATGTTGTCAGAGCTGGAGGGTCTGAGCTATAGGGAGAGGTTGAGTAGGCTGGGACTTTATTCCTCGGAGTGCAAGAGGATGAGGGGTGATCTTATTGAAGTGTATAAAATCATGAGAGGAATAGATCGGCCAGATGCACAGAGTCTCTTGGCCAGAGTAGGTGAATCGAGGACCAGAAGACATAGGTTTAAGGTGAATGGGAAAAGATTTAATAGGAATCTGAGGGGTAACATTTTCCACACTAAAGGAGGTAGTTGAGGCTGGGACTTTCCCAACGTTTAAGAAGCAGTTAGACAGGTACATAGATAGGACCAAACGCGGGCAGGTGGGACTAGTGTAGCTGGGACACGTAGGCCGGTGTGGGCAAATTGGGCTGAAGGGCCTGTTTTTCACACTGTATCATTCTATGACTATGACTGGGTTGGGGCCATTGTTTAAGGAATTGCAACAAGGAAGAAAGGCATTAGCAAAGGCGGTCTTCCCAATATTTGGGGGAAATTTCTGTTTGGCCGGCACAAGAAATGAGATAAGCAGTCTGACAATTTAGGGACAGTGAGGGTCTCAAGGAAGATTATGCCGAGGCAGAGCAACGAGATAGAAATGGACACTGGTGAAGAGGTCACAGAGGAGCAGCAGGCAGATGAGAAACAGTGTGGCACCAACATATGCCATATTGAACCATGAGGATCTACATATCTGTATAACACTTAAAATCAGATGAAAACAATGTTAAAAAAAACTCCAATCTACATTTTACCCATTTCAGTTGGGCAAATAGTGTGTCAATTCTTCAGTCAAATTGTTTCCAAAACAAAGGCTTCAACCAAGAATAATGCTGTAAAACGACAGAATATCTATACATACAATTAGCTGTGTCAGTTGTACAGCATAAGACCTTATGGCCCATCACATCTATGCTGACTGTCATGCTAATCCCACTTGCCTGCATTAATTCTATGTCCCTCTATGTGCTATTCAAATGCCTGTCCATTTGCCTCCTAAATGTTGTCACTGTTTCTGCATCCATTACCTCCTTGGGCAGGTCATTCCAGATACCACCTACTCTTTGTATGAAAAATCTATCCATAGATCCTCTTTAGACCTCTCTCTCACCTTAAATCCAAGGCCTTTAGTTCTAGACATCCTTATCATGGGAAAGACACTGGCTAGCTCTCATAATCCTATATACCTTGATCACATCACCTCTCAGCCTCCTTTGTTCTACGGAAGGCAGACCCAGCCTGTCCAATCTCCCCTGATAACTCAAGCTATATTGACACAGAAATCCCTGTTGACTTGCAGGCAAGCTACAATCCTTTTTGATGGCCAATTTCTGAACCTAATACCATGTTCATTTTCCAATATTCGTGATGCTTTGGCCATTTTCTATTTCACAGTGTAGATTAATACATTAAATCTCCATTCAGTAGCACTGATGCACATCTTCCTGAGTTATAAGCTACAGGTTAAACACAACTCTACAGTTCCCTTACTTTGGTCATAAACTCTTCCAGGTGTCCTACAAAGAGTTTGGTTTGGTACTGAATGAATTTTTCACAGGCAGACTTCAAATTACGGTCGACTTCCTTCTTCGAGTCTATGTAGTGTTCCTTGATCTCTGGAGATCCCTAAGGAGAGACAAGAGGGGTTATCCATTCCTCAGAGCAGTGGAAAACTAACACGGCTATCGCTTATTCAAGTGCTTGCACTCATTTATTCAAAAACCTAATGCATGCTCTGAATTAATTTAAAACTGCCTGGATTATTCATGACAGTTACATTGAATGCTTTGCCACGTTTTCCCTCAGTGATTCCTCAGACTCGGGCATATCGCACATCACCACATTTGAAGCTCCCCACTCGCGAGTGACCGCCAAGAACACAACATACTTTGAGCTTACCTCAAGCAGGAATTCAAGGATGGAATTGTTGCTGCTTAGTCTGAATAGTCTGGGAACGGACCTGGGATTCAGCATTTTAAAAGCTGCATCTGTAATGCAAAATATTCAAATGTTAAACAGAGACATCAGGCCAACTTAAGCAATTGAAAGGCACATAGACCAAGTTAAATACACTGAACCTTGCTTAAATGGGCTACATGATTTCTTAAGGTCTGGGGGTAAACATACCTGCACTCACTGGGCTGAGCTTATTCACTAAGATCTACTTTGTAATGTGATGATTCCAAACTCCTGTCAAGAACTCCAGACAACATTGTTAGCAGAGAACATGTCCATCGTGACCCATTAATCGTAATTGAGGTCAAGCGATGGACAAAATTGAGATGCTGGAGGAACTCAACGTCTGTGGAGGGAAATAGACAGAAACTTTTTTTGATCAAGCATCTAGATTAGACTAATTCGTTTTTTTGCTCCAGATTCTAGCATCTGCGGTCTCTTGTGGTTCCAGTTAAATGATGGACCATGTACCCAACAATTCCCAGTCGTTATGCCTATCATGAGGTCTGTGTAATCATGTACATTCATGTACAGAAAGAATTAAACATCAATGTTGCCTCAGCACAGGGGGGACCAACAACAGAAACAAAATGCAGAGGGGATTGTGTACCCATAGGTTTAGGGCAGCTGAGGAAGGAGAAAAACCACCGCAAATCTGCAACTGTGGAAGAAACAGTATAAAGCTGTCAATGTCCATTGTACCTTAAAATCCACAGTGAAAGCCTGTTCAACAGAAAGGAACAATAAAATATAGAGCAGCTAGAGGGGTTGCAAGGAGTGTGATCCAACAGATTTGTTTTTAATATTAATCAACATGAAATTTAACCCATTAACTTCATTTAATTGGAGGCCTTTCCTTGTAGTTTTCATCCCTCAAACCACACAAGGGCTGACTGATCTTTCACCTTGTTATTTTTCCGTTCCAATATAAAACAATGTGTTACAATCCAAACAACTGTCTCCTGACAGTCAATGAGGGACTAGCTGTGCATTCCCTGCATTTGCTGCTGTGGAAATCCCACATTAACAGTCCCACAATTGCAGGGCTGGGCTTTTGATGTCAGGGTTAGAGCTTGCAGCATTATGATGTGGAAATAAGTTGTCCAATGCTATGGGACAACTTAAAGATTGACTTGAGATTAAATTAACTTGGATACATAGGTGAGAATCAACATTGTGATGAACTGAAGTATCAAACCAAATGTGCAGAGAAAGACACAGAAGTACAGCAGAGAAGACTGTTCAGCCCAAATGCTTCAGCCTTGTGCTGTTGTTTCAACGGGTCTCCTCCATCGCTCTGGATTTAATATCAGCATTGATAACCATTTCTTTCTTCAGTTGCTTATCCAACTTCCAATTAAATGAATACATAAGGTTAATCTCATTGGCACCTTATGGTTGATGGTTTGCAGAATACAGTAGCCCACGCTGTATGCCTCTGACTGTAGCTCGTCTTATAAACAGTAGTTGCATTACAGTTGTACATCTTGAAGACAGAATTTTAAAAATGAAACTCCACAAATCCAAACGTAGACCATGGCAATTTAACAAGTACCTTGAGACGGCATCATTGGGAGATGAGATATTCAAAAGAACATTCACACAAGTTCTTTACTAACATTTTTTTGAAAATTTAATAATATTTCCTTCTGTTTCTAGTTTTGTGTTCTTCAAAATCGTGCGTATACTACCACTGTAAGTTCCCTCCGAGCCACGCACCATCCTGACTTGGAGATACATCCATGTTCCTTCACCGTCGCTGGGTCAAGATCCTGGAACTCCCTCGCTAAAAGCAATGAAAGTATACCCACACCTTAAGGACTGCAGTGTTGAAAGAAGGTAGCTCATCACCACTTTAAGGGCAATTAGGGATGGACATTAAATACTGGTTCATCGATAAAGTTCACACCCCAAGAATGAAAACAAATCTGTGAGAGCTTTGATCACTTGCCGCCACCAGCTCACCACCTCACTTGCTGGCTGGCACACAGGTTTGCCCATGTAGCAATGGCACACATAATGAGAGCAAAACCATGAGTCAGTCAGCTAACCATACCACAAGGATGTATGTCTACTAGAAATGCACCATGAAAAATGAAGAGCTTATTAATGTTCAAATGCAATTCAGAAGCGTTGTTAGTTGATCTGGAAACAAAGCAGAGCATTCAACACTGCAAAGGCCAACAAAGGAGAGAGCAGACAGAAAAGAATGTACACGAAATGGATTCATATTTTTTTCAAGGTGACAGTTAATTATTCAAAGGATTTTGCTGGGCAATTGCAGGTTAAAATGTTAGGCGATTGCTGTCAAGATTGTGCTGCAGCTGTAAATTAATTTGTGCACTTTGTGAATTTAGGTCATTTGTGCACTAGATTAGCTTCACAGTGAGGAAGGGTGACACTATCCCCAGACCTACCGATAAGTTCATTCAGGGTTTCTAACAGCAACTGGAAGTGCATTGCCTTGGTGATCACTTTACCATTGTTCAAACACAGACAGCATGAAGCTAACCTTGCACAAAAATCAACAATTAACGTCATTGCATTACAGCATGAACTACTGGACACACAGGGATGAAATGTCCAATGCATACTCCAGACTATTTTACTGGGCCTATGAGGTTATACTCCCAAGAGCTCCAGTCCACTTCAATTGTGATTTTGGCAGATGAGGAAAGGGTTAAATCAGACAGGTTTCGCGGTAATATAAAAACTGGTTCTGCTGGGTTCTAACCAGCAGCCCTTGCCAGAAAGGACATGTTAGTGCTTTGTGTCGGTCTTGTATGCTCAGCCTTATTTAACACACTTAGTTCTGATGAAAGGTCTCAGACTTGAAATGCCAACCTTTTCTCTCTCTGCAAATGCTGCCTGACCTGTTGAGTGTTTCCAGCATTTTGTTCTGACATTTTATATGATTGTGTTAGTGTAAATGCTTAAAAATGTTACACTTTGTAGTGTAAGATTTTGCTGATATTAGAAGCACAGCCAACTGCAATGCGATATGTATCCCATAGTAATACTGGGTGTATGTGTCTTCGATTTACAAAGCTATTTCCTGTTATTATAAATATTGCACCATTCTACTCGTGAGAATACACTGTATGGAATCACTCATCAAGAGCTTTGCCCAGCCATTGTGATTTATAATTTCACGTTACAAAATGGTTTCAGGGAACACGTCTTTTTTGTCCACCCTTTACATCCAGCTCCAAAACGAACGGCTTTGTCGCCACCCAGTGGTGCAATCACAGCATTGCAACCTGGGAAACATCCTCAATGTTGAGCGTCTCTTTTCCCAAGAACTCGGGCATCAGGCATCTACAAGTAATCTACGTTTGATCGATAATGGACAATCTCCTCGTGTCTGATCTTACTTCCAAGTCGAAGATAAATCTGTGGTCCTTGCCCAGATAACAAGAGCTACCAGTCAACTAGCCTGATTTTAGAACATGCTTACAGTCAATAGTCAATTTTGAGAGAGTCACAAGTAGTACAGAGCTGCAAGAATGCATTGTTAAAAAGCGAGACAGAAAGCATGCAGGTCATCATTGCAAATGAACATAGAATAAACCTGGAATGTTGATCAGGAAAAGATGGGTAGAATTGGGCCACCCAGCTCCACCAGCCAGCACCAAGCAGTACCTCTAGTCTTTTTAAGGTCCAGGGAAATTTCCTTAATGGCAAAGTCAGTGTGGAAAGGAGCAATCTGTTCCCGAAGGATCAAAAGATGCTTGATAAGGAAGAGCTGTCCATCTGTCAGAGTCTGAAACAAAAAATATAGAGAAAGGATTTTTACAGTAAGCTCTTGGATAATGTGACTCAACAACTAGATGTGTAAGAAGGAACTGCAGATGCTAGTTTAAACCAAAGATAGACACAAAAAGCTGGAGTAACTCAGCGGGTCTCTGGAGAAAAGGTGACATTTCAGCTCGAGGCCCTTCTTCAGACAACAGGCTCTATTGTTTGCATCTCAAGCAACAGATGCAGATTTTACAATGGGAGAAGGCCCTGGCCTTTATTGAAACATTCTCCTTGACACGAGACCCTAAATCTGTGTAGAACACGATACACACAAAATAAATGAACTTCAGACAGACATCTATTTCACAAGACACACACATATTCGGCTAGTTCATGCTGACAACAATCTATTTGCATTTTGGCAAAGTGATGACAGAAGAAAGTGAACAAGAAAAACCATCTTCAGAGATAGATTGAGGAACTGCTGGTTAATTTAGCAGGACTATTTCAGCAGATCCACTGATCAAATTGAATACAGTACATAAAACATAACATGCATTCCACTTAGACGTGGCTGAGCTGCTTCTGTGAATAAAAGGCTTGGTGTTTAGATAACATTTTACATTTGGTGCAGGGACCATCTAGCCTTCTGCTGCCAGCACACTATTTGGATGAAATATTACATATAATATGTAATATATAATATTTTCTGCAATTAAAATTACAATGCTCCAGATCACGCTGATGTACATTATTGTTACACATTGATTTAGAGAGGAGGAGTGTGAAAACTAAGTGGCCTGGCCAATGTTTATGCTTCAGCCAACACCAGGGAGAAAATTGTAACCTTACCACAAAATTGTTTCGAGGAGCTTGCTACATTACAACACTGATTGCAATTCAAGCATATTACATTGACCAATCTGATCTTTGGGACATAGTCCGTATTTCTAAGGTATATCATATAAGACAACATTTTGAGACCATTCTTTCAGAGATTATCCAAAATTATTCTGTATTCAACAAAACAACACAACTCACAGCACCACAAATTGGATCAACTGTAATTCTATTTTCATCTTTGGTGCGTTCAGTGTGTGGCAGAGCCACACAGATCACAGGGCTTTCTTTCAGAGACGACTTACTGTTGGTTTGGATAGTGAAGTTACATGGCTAAATGTTTCTGTGTGCCTCCTGGGTCAGGAAAGAAAGCTCTGCATGTGCAACTGAGTCTGAATGGTGAGCAAGAACAGGGCTGGGCCAGCCTCTGCTACCACCCTGTGGCCAGATGGCCTCATGACAAATGCCAAAATTCACAAGCCATGGAAGGGCCAGGGATCCATGGATATCGGGAGAGCTAGGGAAATTCAACAAGGCTGGGGAAAGAGAAGAAGGGATGAGACAAAACACACACAGCCCCTTACAAGTAATCAATATACTGAAATGCTCACTGACCTTGTTTTTTGTGATTAAATCGGCAGCCACCAGCAATGACTGTATACAAGCAAACAAAGCTTCTTGCGATAGCCCTTGAAACACCGTCCGCTGTTGAAAACACACCAGTTACAACACATGACCAGGTGTACTGTAAAGAACATATTGACTGGTTGCATCACAACCTGGTTCGGCAACTAAAATACCCAGGAATGAAGGAGCTTACAAAAAGTGAACACTGCCCTGCCCATCATGGGTTCTGACCTCCCTACTATCAAAGGGATCTTATAGGAAGCACTGCCTCAAATAGGCAGCCAGCATCATCAAGGACTCATGCCACCCCGGCCATGCTTTCTTTTCACTCCTGCCACAGGGAAGAAATTATAGGAGTTCGAAAACCGCGACGTCTAGATTCTGGAACAGCTTCTTCCCAACAACCATGAGACTACTGAAAACACAACACACTTGGTCTCGTATGACAATGAAATACTCTCAACTCTTTATCCACCCACCCCTCTCGCCGTGAACTTTGGGATGTTGACACAAGGCTGGAAAGGTTACTGGCATGTCATCTACCACGGACATTGTCCAAGAGCATCAGACCTACTGCTTCACACTGCTGGCAGCTGATAATGAATGCTGCAATGGGGAAGATATGCAACCCAAAATCACACCATTCCTTTGCTCCACCACTGATGGATGTGCCTTCTAACGCCAAGGCCCTCTGCTCCCAAATTATCCACCTTCCCTACCATCTTTTTAGCTCATTTATTAAAACCTCTAACCAAGCTTAATTCTTAAAAAAAAAAAATTTGCACTGCATTTCAGAAGTTGTTAATAAACTCCTGCCAAATATTGGACACCCAAAGGATCGGCGTTTCGTGGGAGCTTTCAGATGGTATTATGCATTAGTTGAAAATACATATGTGATTAATATCAACAGAATACGGGTTCACATCACAACCTGTCCATATGGTTACTCATCGCACACACCGACATCTTTCACTTTTCCCCTTCAGTCCAACCTTCTGCAATTCTTAAGCCGGACAACTCAGCAACGAACAGCAACAGCTGACTATTGAGACACAGCTTCAGTGAACAGAGAACTCACTCAGAGTGAGTTCAAATCCTAATTATCCTCCCCTCACCACCCATAATACATTCTTATTAAAAGTTAAGAACCGGATACAATTAGCAGGTGGGCTGGGTTGGAGGGTGGAATGGAGATGAAATGAAAATGTTTTTCAAAGCACAATAAGGAAAAATTGCATTTTTCTGAAACTTACATCTATACATCTGTACAGTTTTGAGAGGCAAACCAATGTCCTGCGAACCGTTGGGTACCACATGCCATGCAAATCTGCTGGGGAAATGGACGACAGTGGCCGAGGTTTCAGAACATCTGGGTTACCTGCACGTCAATAAACTAAAGTGAACATCACATCACAAAGCAAACCCTGACATAAAAGAGACAGCTGCAATCTGACCCATCCTATAGAAGTGGCTAGTTAGTCTAGTTTTAGTTTTGTTTAGAGATACAGTGCAGAAACAGGTCCATCAGCCCACTGAGTCAGTGCTGACAACGACATTAACACTGTGCAGGAAGAGATCCCAATTAACCAACTATCCAAAAACCTCCCATTTGTACCAACTCCTCAGCCAGGCTTTCAGCTGTCAGACCTTCCTATCCCTCTACTCACTATCAGCTTGGACACTGGGAGCAATTCTCAATTTCTACTTCAAATGAAATCATAGAAAAATAAAATAAAGGTGCAGGAGTAGGCCATTCATCCAAAATCAGTACCCTGTTCCTGCTTTTTCCCCATATCCCTTTAGCCCGAAGAGCTAAATCTAACTCTCTTGAAAACATCAAGTGAATTGGCCTCTACTGCCTTCTTCTGTAGCAGAGAATTCCACAGATTTGCAACTCTCTGGGTGAAATTTCTTTTGCTCATCTAGGCTGATTAATGTTACAGCACTTATTGCAGTGTAGCACTCACTCAGCACGGCTCGAGAAGTGTTACATCAAATGCAAATTATCTTATTATGCCTATTGCTAACAGAGGGTGTTGAGTCATTGAATGCCTTAACAAAGGACAAGGTCAAATAGCCTTCGAGGATTGGTGAAGTGTACGTGAAGCTTGAGAAAGTTCTGCTCAAGAGATTTTTAGTCACACTGTAACCGCATGGAATTGGAAATTACCAACTGACATGAGCTGGGAAATAGTGGACAGAGTGAAGGAACAAGAGTTCTCCCTTTACTGGTGGTTTGTGACATGTTGAATAGATTGGTACATAAATCAGCAAAACTATGCCGGGTGGGGATCAGTGAGGAGAAATGGGAGGTCACTTATATGGACAGGAGTAAAATAACTGAAGATATTTTCTTCCGTTCAGCATGATTTAAAGCCACGTCCTGCTTACTGCTTAGTTTACCTGGAAATGTTATATTTTGTTCGGATTAGTTTCATATTTTTATATTAAATACAGAATTTTCAAAACTACGAGCTTCTAGTAACTTTTACTACCTTCGTTAAACGAACAAAACTGCAACAACAATAATAAATCTATTTAATTACTGGAAGCGCATGCCTCCATTCCTCCACCCACTATTAGTACAATGTAGTGCAATACCTGATTTGATGACGTTTTTAGACTCAGGATCTTCTAGCTGAACTTCAGCCAAAGAGGAATCAACTGCATGCAGCTTCTTTTGCTCTTCCTTCAAACTCTGTGCAATTTGCTGCAGAACACAAAGGAATTGCAACCGCAAAATTAGAACTTATTTCCAGCTGCGAGTTATCATTTACTTTTCTCCAGAGATGCTGACTCACTGAGTTACTCCAATTTTGTATGTCTACTTTCATTGTTATCCATTCAATTCATTAAATGGTGAAACCAACTCGATCTCATACTTTAATCACTCGCCTATCACGTCACTTACAGTGTATTCGAAAAGTATTCAGACCCCTTCACCTTTTCCACATTTTGCTGCGTTACAGCCTTATTTTAAAATGGATTAAATTCAATTTTATTAATCATCAAAACTTTGCAAAAATTTCAAAACACCTGTTTTCACTTTTTTATTATGGGGTATTGTGTGTAGATTGATGATTAAAAAAATGAATTTAATCCATTTTAAAATAAGGCTGTAACGTAGCAAAATGTGGAAAAAGTGAAAGGGTCTGAATACTTTCTGAATGGACTGTAGATCAGCTATCCAAGCCCCATTGTCAGGGGTTTCCTTTATCAGTGCAACTAAGGGCCAGCGGCGGAGGTGGGGCCTGGAAGCTGCGAGAAAGCTGTGTGGGCCAGCAGTGGCGGCAGTAGGACCAGCCTGGAAGCGGTCGGGAAGGTGATGCAGACTGGGGCTGGCGTCGGCAGCCCGGCCTGGTGGTGGTTGGTAGGTCCATCCGCCATAATCGAAATCCGAAAACAAGTTTGGAAGGTAGAAAATGTAATTCCACTATTTTAAAAAAGGAGAAAGAGAAGAAGGGCAACTCTATCAGTCAGCCTGACACCAAGGATGGGGTGGGAAAAATGCTGGAATCTATTATATTTCAAAGACAAGGGACCGGTTATTGCTCCCTATTGCACATCAAGATGCAGGAGTTGAAAATACAGACCAGTGAAAAAAAGAATTTTCACTATTTTGATCAGGATCCGATGATTTGGCATACCAAAGGTTGAGAAAAAGCCAGACTAAATGTAAGCAATTTAGTTCTCAATAGCACAAGATTTTCCAACCTCCATCATTTCGAGTTTGTCGGGGTAGGCCAGGTCACCGGCTGCTGGTTTATAACCCAGAATGTCAGTCTGAATGTAAATATGGGTTCTGTACATGAGACGCTCCTGTACATCTTCCAGCATCTGCTTTGCCACTGTAGAAAAGGCACCCAGCTGCTCCACTGAAAGAGACGGGAAGCAAAGTTGTGAGTATTAAGAAATTAATCTTTGGATCAAGAGCACAATTCAGTCAAATACTAGATTTACTCACATAAATTGTATTTACATTTGGATTCATTATTTTGCTTGCATGACTGCCAGGCATGGATGTGGTCTCAAGTACTTTGCAAAGTTAAGCCTCTGAAAATTTCCAACCAGTTCCATAAACTCTACCTACCATTGTTCTGTACATGGTCCTCAAGCATTTCATTCTTTAAAATTCCACACAGCTCCGACAAAGTCTCCAGGTGGTTAACATGGATGATGAGCGGTCGAAACACGTCATACCACAAGATGCACAGCTTCTCCAACAGCTCGCTAGGGCAACAGAAAGGTCAGGGAACCGTGATGTTAAATCATTTGCAAGTTTCAAACATTCTCAACAGGAAAGTGAACATCAACCTCTTTTGATTCCGCTCACTTTCTTCAAGTCAAAGATGTAGTCAAGGGCACTTGCATGGGCCCCGGTTATGCCTGCCTTTTGTTGGTTACGTTGAACACTCCTTGTTCCAAACGTACCCTGGCATCTTTCCCCAACTCTTTCTCTGCTAAATCGATGATTCCTCCCCGACTCCAAAGATGTACAGGTTTGTAGATTAATTGGCTTGGTAAAATTGTAAATTGTCCCTAGTGTAGGATGTGTTAATGTACGGGGACTGCTGGTAGGTGCCGACTCGGTGGGACGGAGGGCTGTTTCCACGCTGTATTTCTAAAAAACTAAAACCCGCCCCCCAACCTAATGTGCAAACATTTCTCCCACCACTGTCACTTTGCTTCGATCCCTCCCTCCAGCTTTAAATTTCACTCCGCTTCTTCTTACCTTATGACACCCTTTTGTCTCCTTTTCACCTCTATCCTTTGTCCCTTACTCCATTCATGTGCCATCACTCACTCGCTCCTATCACTTGCCAGGCTTTGCAATAAACGACCTGCAAGTCTTTCCCTTTTCAAACTATCACTCTTTGATAAATGAGGCTACTCATCCATGGCCAGAATCTAGCTGCCCCCTGCCATAAAAATGTGAACGTGCAGTTGCTGTTTCTGTATTCTGAACCCCCAGCCCCTGCACAGAGCAGATCTTACATGCTGGGAACTAACAACACGAAAGCAGTTTGTGAATGCAAAAACAATGCATAACAATTTCTCCAACAATTGAGTCTGTGAAGTTATTAGGTGGGTTCAGATGAAAGAACTTGAAATCTCAGATGGCAAGAATCAAGTAAGAAAGTGACATTAAACCTCAATGACAACTTACTCTAGTTTAGTTGTTGGTTTGGTAAAAAATTCATTATATAGCCGATGCTCATCCTGACAAACATGAACCAGAAAAGCACAGCCACTGCGAACCTAGAAGGAAATTGCAAATTATTGCTCGTTTAAAGTAACAAAATTGTTCAGAATATTTAAAAAGTGGAAATGTAATACAAAACTAAATTTAACATTGTAAATAATTTTAATTCCAGTATTTTGTTGTTGACTATAACTCTTTGAAGTGTTTGGTATATTTTACTATATTTAACATGTTGTGTAAAATAAGATGAAGTACCAAATATTAAAGTTGTAAACATGTCAAGTGAATTTTTAAACTTTAACCAGACTTCCTTTTTAACCACAAATCAACCAACACAATCAGTTTAGACCAAAAGATCTTTAAATAATAGAAAATGCTGGATATACTCAGCAGATCACGCAATATCTGTGGAGAGAGAAACAGCTAACCCTGTCAGAGTGATGATCTACGACTGGTAAAACATCATTAATCTGAAAAATTAGTTGTGTTTCTCTCCCCACATGCTGCCTGACTCGCTGTATACTTCACGTATTTTCTATTTTTATTTCAGATTTCCATCATCTGCAGTTTCTTTCTTTTGAAAATGCTTTCACTGGAAGTTCTAATTTTTTAAGAAATCCAATCTCCAAAACCTAATTAACCAGGGGATAAACATCAGCTAGTTAGCACCTCTATTCATTTTTAACTATTGCCTGACAGGTTACTTTAGAAACATTATGATATGTTCTTTGTGAAAATAGCTAACAAAACATCTTTAGATTTAATACAAAATGACTTTTAAATGATTCAGCAACTAAAATAAAACACGAGAAAAATATTGAATTGCAGAATTCAGCAGAAAATTCTGGACATTAGGAAATCAAAAATACATAGGATTAGAAGCAATCTTGTGATACTTAATGAGAACCAGAGAGAATGCTGGGAATACTCAGCTGGCCATGTAACTTCTGTGATAATATCACTGATAACTGAGAAGTAACAATTTTTTCAGTCCACACAAAGTCCCCTAAATGCCCAACACACACTACCAGATTCGCAGCATATTCTTGAGAAGATCTTTCAGAACACATCTCAGAAAAGATTTATTGGTTATCACTAGAATATGTATATTTGAGTTGTTAAATTATGTGGTCAGGCTGCACAAATGTAAGTTCTCCCAATTCTTTGAAACATCGAGGGATGATCTAATTGTGGTCTTTTAAATGATAATGGTGGTAAAGAAAAAGCAATTTCTGATAAGGAAATCCAGAACACGGGCAATCAAAAAACTTAAGAGCACACAGCTTGGGGGGAATTAAAAGAAGCTGTAGATGTTGGAAATCTGAAATAAAACCAGAGCACTGGAAATATTCAGCAGGTCAGGCAGCATTTGTGGAGAGAGAAACAGAGTTAACATTTCAGAGTTAACATGAACAATAGCTTTTATCAGCATGACAATCTGTCTTCCCAAGTTATTGATGCAATTCATACCAGAGCACAGTGATCCTTGTTATTTTGGCTGGTCAGGTCAACAATAGTAGAGGCAATGCTTGGACCCAGCAGGAACGCCCTCTGATCCAGGTAACACTGATGGACTTCGCTCAGGAGCTGTTGATACCTAATGAAAAAGTAGGCCCACTTTAAATTTAACAAACACAAACGTTCACAGCAAATTAAATAAGCTTTGCTTGCAGAAATATTACATCAATATTCACTTTCAATATTATTGGTGTCTTTTTTGAGATAATAATGTGTATTAAGCATATTTGTCCTTTATCTCATTTGCATCACCTCTTGGGAAAGCATGTCCTACAGGAGTCATTGGCTCCACCCGAACACAGGTCACCTTGGGCCAATGAGCCACTAGTGATGTAGTGATTAGTGTGATTCTGCAGCTGATCAACTACAAAACAACCAAAATCTGAAGGAATAATCTAGCACTTTGGGAAAGGGGGGGGGTGAGAGGAGAGAGGGAGGACTGGGATAAAAAAAGTGCAAAAGGGATCAACAAATAAAGGACAGCTAGAAGGGAGGGAAATGAAGAGGCCGTAATGGGGAGAATGGAAAACTGCACCTAACTGCCCTTTCCATACATCTGCAGCCATAACAGTTCTTCACCGTTAGTGAATTACTTTTTAAGTGTGAACATTGTTACTTCTATTAATCTTCAAAACCGCAGGGGGTGGGGTGGGTGGTTGACATTCAAGAACCTACTCTACCGAAAACATTGGAGGAAACCACAGCAGCTCAATGCAGTGACTAGGTATCCACAGAGCTATTTGGTCAGTGATAATGATTAAATTAAAAATCAGATCCATTATATTGAGCTGAACTGTGGATCAGTAACCAAAATTATTCTTGAACAACAGTTCATGGCTACTATATAATTCAATTCATGTTCCACAATGTCCTAAAGTTTAACCCAGGAGCTGTTGTCTATGAATATTTCTGAAATCTTTCTTAAGTAACTTCTTTTTAGCTCTTCTGTCTACATAATCACAACCACATTTAAACATTGAGTCACTTAAACTCAAAATTCTGGGACAAGTTATAGGATTGGATAAGGTTCCAATAAAATGTTCCAATAAAAGTTTTTTCATAACGATTACTGCTATCAAGTCAGTGCACACTTGTTCTAAAGAAAAATTTAATTAATGGCCAATGCCTAAACTAATCTCTTTGCTTATTGATCAAGTAATGTTCTACATGACCGCATAGAATTCTAACACAATGCGTTACAAAGTTTTCCTTTCATTGAACATACTTACTCTGGGCTTTTATCAGTTCTTTGCTCAATTTGTTCAATCAGAGACTGTGGAAAAAGGCAACAGCACTGTAACTTTTTAAAATGGCAACAAGATCAGCATTAGAATATAAATGTGATCTGATGACTCTTAGAACATGCAACGATTCTTGCATCATTTTTAGGATTCGCTATAAATTAATTGGTACTTAAATACTGGCACTGCTCACAAATAGAATTTCCAAGCTGTGTTATTAGATGCCCAACCTGTCAATTCATAGGATGCCGATCTATTCATGCATGGGTAGCATGTACGAGGATGCACAGTCCACTATTTCCCTCCCACAAATATCATAATGCTGCACATTGAGAGTTAAAGTTTGGTAGCAAAATATATTTATTCCAAGTAGTCTACAAGGAGAAGCACTTTCTGTGATTGCTGCCATTGCTCCAAACACAATTCTTTGCCTCAGTCCCGTTTCCTATTTTCGATTCTTCTTTTCCATTTTCAGTGTGACTCGTGTACACATCGTTAATTGTGACTGCACGCAATTTTCTCCATCCCCACCAATTCTTCTCATTAAATGCACCTTAAAGTCCATCTCTGCAAGCAACCCTTTCATCACTAGGTTTGAAAAGTAGCCTTAACGAGGTAGCAGCAGAAGCAAGGTAAAACAAAATGCTACCTTGTCCCTCCTGTTCATTTCTGACTGGTTGATGATTGTCATCTTTCACTCGCAATAAACCTTTGAGAAATTACTTTTTTACCAGAGAGTGATCACTTTTTACTGAGTCAGGTGGAACTATGAACAACATTGTACAAGTAAAAGGTTCAGGCTTTCCAAGACGGAGTATCAAATAAACATCTTACTTTTCACAGCATACAATGCTTACCCGCACTTTTGGTGCTGCAGCTCTGAATTTTACATAAAACAATGTAAAGGCATTGTCAGTGTTCGATATAATGGAGGGATCCTGTCAGATAAAGAATTGGAATATTTTATTAAATGTAGCACAACTACACCTTTATGTATTTATGAAAACTCAAGGTAGAAATTTCATGATTTCTACTAACTCCACTTGAAATTTAAATCCATCTTTTGGGTGATGTATCAGACTGCATTATCATGTCAAATGGACATAAAATATCACCTGCCATTATTATAAAGATCAGGGAGTTATCCCAAGGGCTTTGGACAAGCGTTTAATCTGAGCAGGTTTATTTTAACTTGGCACCATGCTCGACAAAGACATTGTGGGCTGAAGGGTCTCTTCACGTGCTGTGCTGCTCTATGTTTTATGTCAGAGTTAACGCTCAATTATTATCAAAAAACAATCTCTGGTCACAATCACACCATTGTTTGAACGTTTACTGTGTGCAGATAGGTTGTATTTTTCCATATTAAATATATTATTATATCATGCTTGCAATGACAAACTGGTTAATTGAAAAACAAGACGAGTCAAATAATACTGTAACAGTTGTCTAAATACAGTGCTTTAAAATTATAAGTCAAAACTACAACTTACCCTTTTCGTTAGTTGAATGGAGAGGTTCTGAAGTGTGTTCACAGTATATGTTTTCATAAGGTGCATGGCTTTGGATAAGCATTGCTTAAATTTTGCTAAATAAACAGGATAATCTCTAAAGCCAGGCTGTAAATAAAGTGTTTGATAAATGTCATCAAATGTGCATGGCATAGACAGCTTTTCTTTTAGCAAAAATGTATACAGCCTTCTTGTTACATTACACATATCTGGCTGTCTCATCCAAGCCAATGCAGAGTAAAGCATTTGAAAATGGAAAACATCTCACATACCCACAAACATCAATCTTACTAAAGTAACTGTGGGTGCTCGGACAATACCCAGGCAGCCGTGATAACTTTGAAGGGAATTTTGTGTTTAACCTGTATCTGGCCTTCATGTGGGGCCCAGTTGCTGTCTTAAGTACAGCTCAGAAAGGAACAGACATAAAACAACTTGTAGAACAGTGGTGAGTTTCTCAAACAAATCGGTTTATTCAAGGCCTTAACAGCGCACACTGGAAAACACTGAGAGAAACCAAAGTGTTTCACAGGTTCGCATTTTATATCCTACACCCAATTCACCATTGACCATGTTCAATCTCCTGGAAATTAGGAAACTATATCTTCATTTATCTAAGAAATGTGTCTAAATCCTTTGCCTAATTCACCATTGACCATGTTTAACCTCCTGTTTCCTGTCATTAGGAAACAATTCCTCCATTTACCTAACAAATGGGTGCAAAAAGGACACCTCTATTTCCCATTACATATGGCATGTACACCTGATAAATCTATTTATCACCTCTCCGAATATCCTGAGGTTCTCTTCGCTATGTTGGTATCTTTTCCCATCGTGATTTCTCAGTACATAAGTTCTTAGGTTAAACATAATACAACCTAGTCAGGTTTCCTATAATTTTCAGAATTTCCTATGTCAGTACCAACATCCAGACCAGAGCTGACCGAAGAACAGACTCCAATTTATTACCGAGATTAACAAAAAAAACCCGACCCATCAGCCAGAATACTACACCCCAGACTATAACACAAGAAATAAAAATGCGCACCATATATAATGCAGCCATACATTATGAATTAGTTACACAATAAACAAAAATATGATTGTAGTTTGGGGTACAGCAGCACCTGCAACAAGGACTTACATGTGATGATACATAAGTTATACAGTCATCCAGTTTAGCCAGTGTTGGTATAAATCCTTCACTATTCACAGATTGCGTGGGTGAATTCAGTTTCTAGGAAGAGAGAAAAATACTATCAATTTAACTCCACATGCAAGGACATTGAAGTTAAACTATCTCTTTCCTAATGACAGAGTTTAAATGATCCACTTCCATCTGTGCAATCTCCTTGGTACACAACAAGAAACCATTGAGATACTTGTACCCTGACAATTCCCTTGTTTTGAATATTTACATAGATGTCTTGGACCTTTCTCAACTGATTAATATATGATTAATAAAGGTAGGAAATAACTGGAATGCATCCAGTACAGTTTCTTATAAAATACCATGACGTTGGTCATGAAATTTTAGGCACAGCTTTTGTAACGTGAACCTTACTTGATTAGTTGCTGTGACATAGGTGGTTGCCATTTGGCCCATCGGGTCAATGTCAGCTCCCAGCACCACAATCCATTAATCTCATTCTTCCTCATTGCCAGCTGCTTGATTCCCTTGAAGTCTTTGGTGACCAAGCAGTAATATACAGTAACCAATTAACCATATACCACATTTTTTGGGAAGTGGAAGACCTGGCAGAAACCCACGCAGTAATAAGAAAAATATATAAATTCCACAAAGGTGATACTTGGTTAACCCTGCGACAGGTTGAACCTGGGTACCTGTCTGGCGTAACAGTATCGCGAGATATCAGGTAAAAGACCAAATCGAGAGTCAAGATACAGATCAGGCATATTCTAATAGAACAGACAGACCAGAGAAAGGAATGGCTGAAAAATTGTCACAGGAGAGAGAAGAGAAACCAAAGGTTTTCTGAATTTTACAAGTCTTGTAAGATCATCAAAAGGAAAAGATTCATGTTGAAAATGCACTGACTTACATCGCTAAAACTAACGCTAGATATTAGATATCAGGGAGAGATTTTTTTGTTCAATTTGTTTTTGGAATAAGGATAGCATAGGGAAAATCAAAATGCATTCACTAGCTTTGTTGTGTTGTTCAGATATGAATGGTTGGGGAAGTAGTTGTTCAGTGAATCTTGCGCGAGATCATTAATGAAACTTTCACAACATGCAGAAGGTCTCATTGGTTCTTTCTACCCACCATACCAGTCCCCAAATAGGCCACTGTGAATTGCAGTGTGAGTAGGGGTCAGATTCTGGAGAGAGGGTGGGTGAGAACTTGATGGCAATGTGGGAAGAATAGTTTACAGAGAAAATTAAAAGGGAATGGGATTATTTTGTACGCCTTGTTTTACGCGATAAGGAAATATATAAACAAGATCCCATAATACATTTTCCCAGTTAAAGACAATAGATTTTCGGCATCAGAGTATTTCACATTCAACAATAATATGAATGCATAGAACACCTACTTGAGGAAATTTAAAATAAAACAGTGCATAAGTGACACATACTGTGTTTATGTTTTCCAACTCGTTGAAATACGAAAGCTTCTGCTGAATATTCTCAGCGAGGTCGACTAGCTCCGACTGTTGATAAGACAAAATTAAATGTTGCAGAACTGCTGTCACAGCATTTTCTTATTTTCAATGAAATAAATGCTTTAACATTCGAAAGACAAAAATTCCACCAAATGCTCAGTCATCACCTTCAAAGTCTTGTGGTGAACCCAAAAATCACAGGGCACATTACAATATACAAGATGTGACTCTGAATCTTCAACGTATAAATTCACATTTCCATTAATACGTGTTCACATCAAGTTATTAACTGTGATGGTTTCTTGGTGTTGAGCCACAAGATCACAAATGGGGAAGTAGTGGCAGTGGTATAACCACTAAATTAATAATTTAGATACCCGGGGCAAAATCTTGGGGATTTGCCTTTGAGTCCCACCATGACACAAGGTAGGTAGTAAGTTTAAAATTGAAGTCTGGAATTAAAATGATGTCCTTGAAAACCATAGTTGATTGTTGTAAAGACACAATTCACCCACAGGGAGGGAATTTGCCATTCTAGCAGCAATGTGGTTGACTCTTGACTTCCCTCTGAAATGGCCCAGCAACTCATTCACTTGTAATAAACCACTAGAAAGCCAACTTTTCCATCATTTCATCAACATGAAAGAAACCTCTACAAACCTCCAAATAAGTCTAATTTGCACTAAGTAGAGTCATTCAAAGTTCAGGAGTCACTTAAGGACACAGCTGAAGAGCAAGCATAGTATGATGGAATTTTATTTAATTTTTATTTAATTTTATCTTTCATTTGAGAGTAATTTCCCTTAGTCTAAAAATATGATTTTAAACATGCTCAATATAAACTAGGTCATAACAACAGACCAGAGCAAGGTAAATAGGGAAACTGAGTTAAAAGACTCAACACAAAAATAGACACAAGATGCTCAACAGGTCAGGAAGCATTCCTGGAATACATGGATAGGTGACATTTCGTGTCAGGACCCTTCTTCAGTCTGATTGTAGGGGGGAGAGAAAGCAAGCTAGAAGAGAGGAGGGGCAGGGCAATGCATGACAGGTAATAGTTGAACTCAGCCGAGGGAGGGGGTTTGATAGGCAGTTGGTTGGACAAAGGCCAAAGATGAAAAAAAAGATATGAAAAAAAAGGATTGAAGAGTCGCGAATTGGGAGGGGAGGAGAGAAGTCGGTGCGAGTCAGGGGAGGGGTGAAAAACAAGGGATGTGTGGAGGAGAAAGGGGAGGGGGAGGCAGGGGGGATTGTGAAATACTCAGCAATCGATTAACAATGATAAATATTAAAAATAACTAAATTATAATGGCTTCTTTTGTGTCCAGCTTCAAGTTTCTGGGCACTCACATTTCGGAGGACCTAACACTGCTGCGCTGGTCAAGGCGGCACCGCAACGACTGTTCTACCTAAGAACACCCCTGAAAAAGTCTGGACTACCCCAACAGCTGCTGACGACCTTCTACCGCTGTACCAGAGAGCATCCTAACACATGGCATCCCTGTGTGGTACCTCAGCTGCACGGAGGCAGAGAGGAAAGCTCTTCAGCGGGTAGTCCATAGAGCTCAGAGGACCAACGGAACGCAGTTACCAGCCTTGGAGGGCATCGACAACACACAATGCCTCAGAAAAGCCACCAGCATCTACAAAGACTCTTCACACCCCTGCAACAGTCTGTTCGAACTTCTACCATCGGGCAGACGATACAAGGCCTTCTACGCCCGCACCTCCAGACTCAGGAACAGCTTCATCCCCAGGGCCATAGTTGCTATGAACCGGTCCTGCTGAGCCGGATGGTCACATCGCACAGTGAACCAGCACAGATCTACTTGCACTTTATTCTGTTTTAAAACAGTTCGAATTTGTTTAATTGGGTTGTTTAAATTAATACTGACTAGCTAATTAATTTATTGCTTCGTATGGGAGGTGCATTCCCAATCTCGTTGTACCCCTGTACAATGACAATAAAGATATATTGTATTGTATTGTGCCATAGGGAAGTATGGAAACAGGATCATCTGAATAAACATTCCTTTAATTAATAAAACGTCAACAGAAAAAGTAGTCCATCCGACAGAAAGCAAGTTAAAGTTAAAAGCAATTTTATATTAAACTAGACCAAGTGGACCCGTTGGGCCCATTTCTCGTAGAGGGGGGACAGGGAAGGGGAGTGGCCTTCGGTTGCAGCGGCCGCTGCTGGAGATGCGGGGGGAGGAGGAGAAGAAGCTGCCTGCTGGGGGTTGTATTCCAGCGATGGGGACTTGACGACGTCGCCGGTTGAAGCAGGCGCTCGAGGAGACGGAGGGGATAGATCAGTGGACGGGGTGGATGACCATCTCCCTCCTGCTCAGAGTGTCCCCCGGGGCCGGGTGCGGGCGAGGGGGGAGAAGAAAGTGGAGAGGAAGCCACTGACCCTGGGCCAGTGGCCATCTTGTTTGGGGGAGTGGGGAGGGAAGCGCAATTAAAGTCGTATGTGTCCTATTATGATGTCACATGCTGAGTACCATTAAGAAGTCGGACTGAAAGGTGATTTTTAAATTTTAAAATCTCTAACTTTAAAAATATAAGATCATCCATATACTAAACCTCTCGTTTATTATCTTGTTTGTGACTGAACTTCAGCCAAAATGGTACACGATATCACAACAATTTTAGGCCCACCTTACTCACCATTGTCACTTTAGTGATAATGCAAGTAGTTTTATTGAAATCGGTGCTATATTTTTTAAGTTATTCACATTTTAAAGTTTAAAAGGAGGGGAGGGGAGGAGGGAGGGAGAAGGAAGAGGGGAGTTGAGGAGAGAGGGGAGGACAGGGTGCTGCACCAATGCAGGAGAGGTTTGGGCCCAACGGGTCCACTTGGTCTAGTTTTAAATAAAACTTTACATTTACAGTCGCCAGGACAATGGTGATAAAGGTGGTGCTAAAATTGTGGTGCTATCGTTTACCGTTTCGGCTGTAGGTCCACATGTCCACAACAAAATCTCAGAAGTGCAATGAGACCTTGTACACCAGTCATTGAAAGTAAACATGCAGGTGCAGCAGGCAGTGAAGAAGGCTAATGGCATGTTGGCCTTCATAACAAGAGGATTTAAGTGTAGGAGTAAAGAGGTTCTTCTGTAGTTGTACAGGGCGTTGGTGAGACCACATCTGGAGTATTGTGTGCAGTTTTGGTCTCCTAATTTGAAGAAGGACATCCTTGCTATCGAGGCAGTGCAGCGTAGGTTCACAAGGTTAATCCCTGTGATGTCGGGACTGTCATATGAGGAAAAATTGGAAAAACTGGGCTTGTATTCACTGGAATTTAGAAGGATGAGAGGGGATCTTATAGAGACATTTAAAATTATAAAAGGACGCAACAAGCTAGATGCAGGAAAAATGTTCCCAATGTTGGGGGAGTCCAGGACCAAGGGCCACCGTCTAAGAATAAAGGGGAGGCCCTTTAAAACGGAGATGAAAAAAAATATTTTCACCCAGGGAGTTGTGAATTTGTGGAATTCTGCCACAGAAGGCAGTGGAGGCCAATTCACTGGATGCATTTAAAAGAGAGTTAGATAGAGCTCTTGGGGCGAGCGGTCAAGGGGTATGGGGAAAGGGCAGACAATGAACACAATGAACAATGGCTCGAAGGGCCAAATGGCCTCCTCCTGCACCTATTTTCTATGTTTCTATGTCTTGCTGGGTATTTGCAGCATTTTGTTCTAATTTGAGATTTGCAGCAGCTGCACTATTCTTGGTTCCCCAACGTGTTGAATGGTGTTGAGTATTACAATCGAGAAGGGACAAAGCTGCAACTGACGTGTACAGATTGGATCAAAGCAAAATCTAAATGGTTGAGAAAAGAAACTGACACGTAGAACAAAGACGGTGTATTTCTTTAGAACAGAGATTAGACTCCAAAGACGTACAGGTATGTAGGTTAATTGGCTGGGTAAATGTAAAAATTGTCCCTAGTGGGTGTAGGATAGTGTTAATGTGCGGGGATCACTGGGCGGCACGGACTTGGAGGGCCGAAAAGGCCTGTTTCCGGCTGTATACATATGATATGATATGATAAAGGGAGAAGAAGCAACATGAAACGCTTCCAACATACACAGACTTACAGTACCCTCCATAATGTTTGAGACAAAGACCCATCATTTATTTATTTGCCTCTGTACTCCACAATTTGAGATTTGTAATAGAAAAAAATCACATGTTGGGGTTAAAGTGCACATTGTCAGATTTTATTAAAGGGTATATTTATACATTTTGGTTTCACCATGTAGAAATCACAGCTGTGTTTATACATCGTCCCCCCATTTCAGGGCACCATAATGTTTGGGACACATGGCTTCACAGGCGTTTGTAATTGCTCAGGTGTGTTTAATTGCCTCCTTAATGCAGGTATAATAGAGAGCTCTCAGCACCTAGTCTTTCCATCACCTGTGGAAACATTTATTCCTGTTTATCAGCATGGGGACCAAAGTTGTGCTAATGAATGTCAAATAAGCCATTATGAGACCGAGAAACAACAATAAAACTGTTAGAGATATCAGCCAAACCTTTGGCTTAACAAAATCAACTGTTTGGAACATCATTTAGAAGAGAGCTCTGGTGAGCTTACTAATCGCAAAGGGAATGGCAGTCCAAGGAAGACCTCCAAAGATGATGACAGACAAATTCTCTCTATATTAAAGAAAAATTCCCCAACACCTGCCCGACAGATCAGAAACACTCTTCAGGAGTCAGGTGTGGATTTGTCAATGACCACTGTCCGCAGAAGATTTCAAGAACAGAAATACAGAGGCTGCACTGCAAGATGCAAACCACTGGTTAGCCGCAAAAATAGGATGGCCAGGTTACAGTTTGCCAAGAAGTACTTAAAAGAGCAACCACAGTTCTGGAAAAAGGTCTTGTGGACAGATGAGGCGAAGATTAACTTATATCAGAGTGATGGCAAGAGCAAAGTATGGAGGAGAGAAGGAACTGCCCAAGATCCAAAGCATACCACTTCATCTGTGAAACACGGTGGTGGGGGTGTTATGGCCTGGGCATGTATGGCTGCTGAAGATACTGGCTCACTTATCTTCATTGATAATACAACTGCTGATGGTAGTAGCATAATGAATTCTGAAGTGGAAAGACACATCCTATCTGCTCAAGTTTAAAAAATTGCCTCAAAACTCATTGGTCGGCGATTCATTCTACAGCAAGACAATGATCCCAAACATACTGCTGAAGCAACAAAGGAGTTTTTCAAAGCTAAACAATGGTCAATTCTTCAGTATCCAAGTCTATCACCCGATCTGAACCCAAAACAAGCATAAGCTAAAGATGGCTGCAATACAGGCCTGGCAGAGCATCACCAGAGAAAACACCCAGCAACTGGTGATGTCCATAAATCGCAGACTTCAAGCAGTCATTGCATGCAAAGGATATGCAACAAAATACTAAACATGACTTTCATTTACATGACATTGCTGTGTCCCAAACATTATGGTGCTCTGAAATGGGGGGGGGGGGACTATGTATAAACACTGCTGTGATTTCTACATGGTGAAACCAAAATGTATAAAAATGGCCTTTATTAAAATCTGACAATGTGCACTTTAACCACAAGTGATTTTTTCTATTACAAATCTCAAATTGTGGAGTACAGAGGCAAATAAATAAATGATGGGTCTCTGTCCCAAACATTCTATAATATCATCACCAGGAAATGCTCTCTTCTCCATCACATCAGATCTATTCATTGACTTTTTCATTCCTTCTTAAATTGCTTCCTATCTTACATATCTACTTTAGAGCCAAAGTATCACATGAATACGCTCTACCAACTCGCGAGAAATGTACACAGCAAACACCAATATCTGTACACAAAGATTAATTGTCCCAACAAAGCTTTCCTACCTGTTCCCTTAGGAGTTGTTCACAGGCTTCATGAAGTGTGCCCGTCTTAGTTGATACAAATAAATACTGCTTCTGCAAAGACTCCAAGTGTAACAAGGCCATGTTTACATCATTCAATATTGCATTGCACTGTTCATGAAAGCCATATAGATAATCCCTCAATTCTCTAAAACAAGGAGCAAAAATAACATGTTACAGTGTGTGAAAGAACTGCAGATGCTGGTTTAAATCGGATAGACACAAAATGCTGCAGTCTCGACCCTAAACGTCACCCATTCCTTCTCTCCAGAGATGCTGCCTGTCCCGCTGAGTTACTCCAGCATTTTGTGTCTATGTTACAGACTAATCTGCACCTTGATTAGCATTCTTGATATTAGGGATGGTTAATGAACCATCTTGCAGTTATGCCTAGAATACAACAGGTTAACACAAATTTGGAACAATGACCTATGCAATGGAGAATCTATTCCATGTGTAGGGGCACCAATGAATGGCTCTGCTCATAGCAACACGCCTTTAACTTGTTACTGGACCAAGTGGACCCGTTGGGCCCAAACCTCTCCTGCATTGGTGCAGCACCGTCTCCCCCACCCACCCACACAACTCTCCCCACCCACCCCCCCCCCCCCATCCCTCGCTTTCACTCACCCCTCCCATCAGGGTCCTGACCTGAAATGTCATTATCCATTTTCTCTAGAGATGCTGCCTGACCTGCTGAGTTACTCCAGCTTTTTGAATCTATCTTTATTTTAATTTAGTGCTACAGCCAAAATTGCTCTTCTGCTTCGATTTCTACAATATATGTAGTGTTCTGCTAAACGTTTGTCAGCTTATCAACATTATTTCTAAGCAAAATTTCTATAATGATTTTTCAAAACTCAATATGCTGGAAAGCTTGCTTAAATTACCTCCCCCCCCCCCCCACCACCACCACTTGAAGTAGCAAGTA
Organism: Rhinoraja longicauda; assembly: GCF_053455715.1. NCBI lineage: Eukaryota > Metazoa > Chordata > Chondrichthyes > Rajiformes > Arhynchobatidae > Rhinoraja > Rhinoraja longicauda. Next base: position 31,326,043 of record NC_135964.1, on the reverse strand, counting down.
AAACATATCATGGATTACGCTAATATTAGAAATAGAGTAAGGAGATCCAGTACACAGGGACAGTCAGTTCATAATCTGAGGTTGACAAAAACTAATCAAGACCAAGGCCAATTGTTTCTTACAAGAGTTTGGTGCAAGTCACTTTATCTGCTCTTCAACTGCTGGTTTGAGAATACTAACTGCTACCTGAGCATTCCATTGACAAACACCCTGAAAGAAAGTGAATTTAATATCCAGGCAAAGTGATTAAGTTTGTTGTCTGAGCTCAAGGCTTAAAATCGGACACCTCCTCATCCCAGAATGGGAGGTGATCAGAGAAACTTTTCAAATGGAATACCTGCCTGTATTTTGTTCCTTCATCTTGATCCATTTGTGTCTGAATTTTGGAGAAACAGGAAAAGAACTGCCGGGGTGAACAGAAACAAAGTTATTTAGGTAGCTAACAAGCTTGTAATGCCTTCCACAAAGGCTCTGGTCAGAAATCATGCACATGTGTGAGAAAGAACCAAATAAATGTTTTCAGTGTTGCCGCTATGTCTAGGTGTTCTATGGCTTCCTTCTGTGCTATAAATTTCTGCCTGTTTATAAAATGGGGTTGATAGAAAGGACAGTTTGACTTGGGCTCATCTTTTGGCCTGTCCACACCATCTGATGCTCTATGAAAGGTTTGAAGTAACTAGCCAAAGAGAGGGAATTCTCTTGGATGGCTTCACCACATACACTTCATCCACATGGAACCATTCTGGTTTTACTCCCATATGCCATGCTACGGCAACAGTTTCTGGAAATCTATTGTCAGGTACCATGTGTAGCAGGAACGGGGTACTGATTGAGAATGATCAACCATGATCACATTGAATGGTGGTGCTGGCTCGAAGGGCCGAATGGCCTACTCCTGCACCTATTGTCGACACACAGCCTTGATCATCAGGCAATGCAGAATGCAGGCAATCTCTCCCAAAACATCTGCTGCTACCAGATTCTCACCCTCCTCATCTCCCTCACACCCATGCCACAAATTCCATTCTTAAGCCACTGATTCCATGTCCCACCCTGAGCAATGTCCACGTTTGAATCGAATATCATGGGTTCTAATACGTGATCATGGGTTCCATTATTTGAAAAGAGAGTGAGATAGAATGCAGGAAGATGCAAAGTTAAAAACTGAAAGCAATTTGACCTAACAAGTTAGGAAAATACTACGTTTTATTAAAGATGTTGCAGCATGGCACTTAAAATCATTTAAATTACTCTGGTAAGGTCAACAGAATTTTGCAAAATCCTTTTGTTAAATTTTTGTCAAACTGAACACGTTAAGGTCTAGCTAAACACAAGGAAATTTAAGAAACAAGCTTTGTAAAAATAACTTTCTGGTTTTAATAAATTGGGAAGGACAATAAACCCAAATTCAATGATTATGGTTATTTACACAGTTTAATTAACTTATTAATCATGAGGGGACCATCGTGAGGGAGGTGAGGGAAGAACAATAGAGGAACCGGCGTCGGGGGGCTGCCGTGAGGGAGGCGGGAGGAGAACACTGGACAATTGGGCCGGGGGGGGGGGGGGGGGGGGAAGAACAAAGGACAATGGGGACCCGGCATGGGGAAACCGCTGTGGGGTGGGGGCAGAACAAAAGGAGGAACCGGCGTGCTTTGTAACTTTGTCAGCGCCTTAGGTGGCTGCTATTTGTATACATTGGGTATGCAGCAAATAATTTCACTGTGACTAGTCACATGTGACAATAAAGTATTACATTACATTTCAAACACAGAATCTAAGCCATTGTATCTTAAAAATATAGGGGAAGAAATTCATGCAGGAGCTCATACAAGGAAGAATGAAATTGTCACAAAATTACAATGTTCTTTACAACATGGGACATTAATGTAATAGAAGTTATTCTGTAATTATACATAATGTTTAGTTGACATATTTCTGATTATTCCTCATATATTGATAAGATAGTAATTATAAGCAACTCAGTTCAACTCTCATTTTCTAAAATTAAATGCATCAATTTTGTTATTACGTGTTGTGCAGTTTCGATTTTCTCATTTTCCATGTTCAATGCTGTAAATCCTTTCAGAAGAATATCCTCAGTGGATTCAGGAACAACAGCAGTTAGAGGGACAGTGATAGATCGAGATGTCAGACTGTAAAGGTCCTCAATTGGCAACTAAAAGATAAAAAGAAACAGAAAAATTATTGCTGGTTTGGCAGTATCATTAGTGAGGTAAGTATGTTACAATTAGTTAAGTGAGTTACAGTTGCACAAGACGTGAGGCCGCACTGAGTGAGGATTGTGTTCAGTTTGGTCACCCTACGACAGGAAAGGGGTTGAGGAGAGATTAGGCAAATTAGATTTGTATTCTTCATAGTTCATACAAATGAAATACACCGAGGGCAGCCGCTCCCATGGCCCCGGGTCCATAATTAAAGCCAGGCTATGACACAGGGAGAGTGCCCATGCCTCCGGTTCTCCCGTCCCCCAGGCCCAACTCCGGCTACGTGGCAGATGCCGGGAGCTGACCGGAGCCCTGCACAGGTGGAGCGGACGAGAGCAGACACACCACAACGGCTCTTCCTCCACAGGCACCGGCCCTTCCTCCCCCGTGCCCGGGCTCCGCTGGGCACTTCCCGCGTTCCCGGACACTGCTCACACTGGCTGCCCCGGGCCGGAGGCCGCACCCGGCCCGGGCCCGGCGCGCTGCACTCACCTCGGCCGGTAAGGGCGTGCTGTCAGCGGCGGGTCGGAGCTCGGTCACACTGCGTTGCTGGGTGTCGGTGAGCGGGGCGCTGGAGCCCGGGCCGCGCTCCCACAGCGCCAGCTGCTCCCGGCTCCGAGCCTCACTCACATCCGCCACCTCCGCCATTCTGTTCCGGGTCTCCCCGGGCCGGGCCTGACCCCGGAAACACTCCAGCGGCCACCCGCCTGGGCCCCCGGGGCAACGCTGACCCCGGCATCAACACCACACAACACAACACGCATGGGAGATTGGCCCTGGGCCCCCGGGGCAACACTGACCCCGGCATCAACACCACACAACACAACACGCATGGGAGATTGGCCCTGGGCCCCCGGGGCAACACTGACCCCGGCATCAACACCACACAACACAACACGCATGGGAGATTGGCCCTGGGCCCCCGGGGCAACACTGACCCCGGCATCAACACAACACAACACGACATGGGAGATTGGCCCTGGGCCCCCGGGGCAATGCTGACCCCGGCATCAACACAACACAACACGCATGGGAGATTGGCCCTGGGCCCCGGGGCAACGTTGTACCCGGCATCAACTCGACAAGGGGCCACAGTTTAAGAATAAGGGGTAGGCCATTTAGAACGGAGATGAGGAAGAACTTTTTCAGTCAGAGGGTGGTGAAGGTGTGGAATTCCCTGCCTCAGAAGGCAGTGGAGGCCAGTTCGTTGGATGCTTTCAAGAGAGCTGGATAGAGCTCTTAAGGATAGCGGAGTGAGGGGGTATGGGGAGAAGGCAGGAACGGGGTACTGATTGAGAGTGATCAGCCATGATTGCATTGAATGGCGGTGCTGGCTCGAAGGGCTGAATGGCCTACTCCTGCACCTATTGTCTATTGACATGGGAGATTGGCCCTGGGCCCCCGGGGCAACGCTGACCCCGGCATCAACACGACATGGGAGATTGGCCCCGGGGCAACGCTGACCCCCCACCTCCGCATCAACACAACATGACATGGGAGATTGGCCCCGGGGCAACGCTGACCCCCCCCCCCCGCTGCAACGCTGACCCCGGTATCAACACAACACAACACGACATGGGAGATTGGCCCCGGCCCCCCAGGGCAATGCTGATCCCGGCATCAACACAACACGGGAGATTGGGCCTTGAGCCCCGGGCCCCCGAGGCAACGCTGACCCCGGCATCAACACAACTCAACACAACATGGGAGAGTGGCCCCGGGCCCCAGAGACAACACTGACCCCGGCATCAGGACAACACAACATGGGAGTGGGCTCCGGCATCAGGACAACACATGGTAGAATGAGCCCCAGGATCACGACAACGCAACATGGTAGAGTGAGAACAATGAATGAAAGATATGCAAAAAAGTAAAGATGATAAAGGAAACCTGCCATTGTAAGTTGTTTGTAGGTGAAAATGAGAAGCTAGTGCGGCTTGGGTGAGGGGGGGATAGAGAGAGGGGGAATGCCGGGAGTACCTGAAGTGAGAGAAATCAATATTCATACCACAGGGCTGCAAGCTGCCCAAGCGAAATATGAGAGACTGTTCCTCCAATTTGCGTTTAGCCTCGCTCTGACAATGGAGGAGACCGAGGGCAGAAAGGTCTGTGTTGGAATGTGAAGGAGAATTAAAGTGAGGGGGGATCTTATTGAAACATATAAGATAATTAGGGGATTGGACACATTAGAGGCAGGAAACATGTTCCCAATGTTGGGGGAGTCCAGAACAAGGGGCCACAGTTTAAGAATAAGGGGTAGGCCATTTAGAACGGAGATGAGGAAGAACTTTTTCAGTCAGAGAGTGGTGAAGGTGTGGAATTCTCTGCCTCAGAAGGCAGTGGAGGCCAGTTCGTTGGATGCTTTCAAGAGAGAGCTGGATAGAGCTCTTAAGGATAGCGGAGTGAGGGGGTATGGGGAGAAGGCAGGAACGGGGTACTGATTGAGAGTGATCAGCCATGATCGCATTGAATGGCGGTGCTGGCTCGAAGGGCTGAATGGCCTACTCCTGCACCTATTGTCTATTGACATGGGAGATTGGCCCTGGGCCCCCGGGGCAACGCTGACCCCGGCATCAACACAACATGGGAGATTGGCCCCGGGGCAACGCTGACCCCCCCACCCCCGCATCAACACAACTTGACATGGGAGATTGGCCCCGGGGCAACGCTGACCCCCCCCGGGGCATCGCTGACCCCGGTATCAACACAACACAACACGACATGGGAGATTGGCCCTGGCCCCCCAGGGCAATGCTGATCCCGGCATCAACACAACACGGGAGATTGGGCCTTGAGCCCCGGGCCCCCGAGGCAACGCTGACCCCGGCACCAACACAACTCAACACAACATGGGAGAGTGGCCCCGGGCCCCAGAGACAACACTGACCCCGGCATCAGGACAACACAACATGGGAGTGGGCTCTGGCATCAGGACAACACATGGTAGAATGAGCCCCAGGATCACGACAACGCAACATGGTAGAGTGAGAACAATGAATGAAAGATATGCAAAAAAGTAAAGATGATAAAGGAAACCGGCCATTGTAAGTTGTTTGTAGGTGAAAATGAGAAGCTAGTGCGGCTTGGGTGAGGGGGGGATAGAGAGAGGGGGAATGCCGGGAGTACCTGAAGTGAGAGAAATCAATATTCATACCACAGGGCTGCAAGCTGCCCAAGCGAAATATGAGAGACTGTTCCTCCAATTTGCATTTAGCCTTGCTCTGACAATGGAGGAGACCGAGGGCAGAAAGGTCTGTGGTGGAATGTGAAGGAGAATTAAAGTGAGGGGGGATCTTATTGAAACATATAAGATAATTAGGGGATTGGACACATTAGAGGCAGGAAACATGTTCCCAATGTTGGGGGAGTCCAGAACAAGGGGCCACAGTTTAAGAATAAGGGGTAGGCCATTTAGAACGGAGATGAGGAAGAACTTTTTCAGTCAGAGAGTGGTGAAGGTGTGGAATTCTCTGCCTCAGAAGGCAGTGGAGGCCAGTTCGTTGGATGCTTTCAAGAGAGAGCTGGATAGAGCTCTTAAGGATAGCGGAGTGAGGGGGTATGGGGAGAAGGCAGGAACGGGATACTGATTGAGAGTGATCAGCCATGATCGCATTGAATGGCGGTGCTGGCTCGAAGGGCTGAATGGCCTACTCCTGCACCTATTGTCTATTGTCTATTGTCCAGCAACTGGGAGATCAGGTTGTTTCATGCGGGCTGAGCGAAGTTGTTCCGCGAAACGAATGCCCAGTCTGTGTTTGTTGTCGCTGATGTATAAGAGTCCACATCTTGAACAACGGATACAGTAGATGAGGTTGGAGGAGGTGCAAGAACGTGAAAGGACTGTCGGGGTCCCTGGATAGGGTCGAGGGAGGAGGTATAGCGGCAGGTGTTGCATCTTCTGCAGTTGCTGGGGAAGGTTTGCTTGGGAAGGGAATTCATCAACTTCACCACCAATTTTCATCCTGCATTGAAACTTACTTGGACCATCTCCGACACCTCCCTCCCCTTTCTTGATCTCATAGTCTTCATCACAAGAAATAGACGATTGACTGACGTCTATTACAAACCCACTGACTCCCACAACTATTTCGACTACACTTCTTCCCACCCTGCTTCCTGCAAAGACTCTATCCCCTACTCCCAATTCCTCCATCTATCATCTATATCTCTCTTTTCCCTTGTCCCTAACCAGTCTGAAGATGGGTCTCGACCCGAAAAGTCACCGATTCCTTCTCTCCAGAGATGCTGCCTGTCCCACTGAGTTACTCCAGCTTTTTGTGTCTATCTTCGGTTTAAATCAGCATCTGCAGTTCCTTCTTACACATGGTAGAGTGAGCCCCGGGATCAGGACAACACAACACAACATGGTAGAGTGAGCCCAGGGATCAGGGCAACACAACACAACATGGGAGAGAGGTCAGGTCATCATGGGTACTTCAGCCCCAGGAAAGGAAACATTGTCCCGGGTTCGGGAAGTGGCCTCAGCATTAAGACTGGCCAAAGAGACTTGGGAATGCTGGTGCAGGATTCCCCAAAAGTTAATCTGCAAGTTGAATCGGTAGTAAAGAAGGCAAACTCAATGCTAGCATTTATTGCAAGCGGGCTTGTATTAAAAAAAACAGGGATGTATGCTGAGGCTCTATAAGGCGCTTATTTGGAATATTTTGAGCAATTTTGGGTACCATATCTGAAGACAGATGTGCTGGTGCTGCAGAGGGTACAGAGGAGGTTTACAAGAATGATTCCAGGAATGAGTAGGTTAACCTATGATGAGCGTTTGTCGGCACTGGGCCAGTACTCGCTGGAGTTTAGAAGAATGAGGGGGGACCTCATTGAAACATTTGGAATAGTGAAAGGCTTGAATAGAGTGGATGTGGAGAGGATGTTTCCACTAGTTGGAGTGACCAGGACTAGAGGTCATAGCCTCAGAATTAAAGGACGTTCTTTTAGGAAGGAGATAAGGAGAATTTTATTTCGTCAGAGGGTAGTGAATTTGTGGAATTCTTTGTCACAGAAGGCTGTGGATGCCATCAGTGGATATTTTAAAGGCAGAGATAGATTTTTGATTAGTACAGGTGTCAGAGGTTATGGGGAGAAGACAGGAGAATGGGGTTAGGAGGGAAAGATAGATCAGCCATGATTGAATGGTGTAGACTTGATGGGCTGAATGGCCTAATTCTACTCCTATCACATGACCTTCTGAGAACATCATGGTTCACTTCGTACACTACAATGGGTTTGTTTATCCTTTCTTATGCTTTTTGCACCATCTTTTTTTTGCATTCTTCTTTCCTTTACAATTTTACGTGTAATTTAGACAATAGACAATAGGTGCAGGTGTAGGCCATTCGGCCCTTCGAGCCAGCACTGGCAATCAATGTGATCATGGCTGATCATTCACAATCAGTACCCCGTTCCTGCCTTCTCCCCATACCCCCTGACTCCTTAAGAGCTCCTTAAGAGCTCTATCTAGCTCTCTCTTGAAAGCATTCAGAGAACTGGCCTCCACTGCCTTCTGAGGCAGAGAATTCCACAGATTTACTACTCTCTGACTGAAAAGGTTTTTCCTCGTCTCTGTTCTAAATGGCCTACCCCTTATTCTTAAACTGTGGCCCCTGGTTCTGGACTCCCCCAACATTGGGAACATGTTTCCTGCCCTTAACGTGTCCAACCCCTTAATAATCTTATATGTTTCAATAAGATCCCCTCTCATCCTTCTAAATTCCAGTGTATACAAGCCTAGTCGCTCCAGTCTTTCAACATACGACAGTCCCGCCATTCCTGGAATTAACCTAGTAAACCTACGCTGCACGCCCTCAATAGCAAGAATATCCTTCCTCAAATTTGGAGATCAAAACTACACACAGTACTTCAGGTGCGGTCTCACTAGGGCCCTGTACAACAATACAATACAATACAATATATCTTTATTGTCATTGTACAGGGGTACAACGAGATTGGGAATGCGCCTCCCATACGATGCAATAATTTAATTAGCTAGTCAGTATTAATTTAAACAACCCAATTAAACAAATTGTAACAGTTTTAAAACAGAATAAAGTGCAAGTAGATCTTGGGGCTGGATCACTGTGCTGGATCACTGTGCGATGTGACCATCCGGCTCAGCAGGACCGGTTCATAGCAGCTATGGCCCTGGGGATGAAGCTGTTCCTGAGTCTGGAGGTGCGGGTGTAGAAGGCCTTGTATCGTCTGCCCGATGGAAGGAGTTCGAACAGACTGTTGCAGGGGTGTGAAGAGTCTTTGTGGATGCTGGTGGCTTTTCTGAGGCGTCGTGTGTTTTCGATGCCCTCCAAGGCTGGTAGCTGTGTTCCGATGGTCCTCTGAGCACTATGGACTACCCGCTGAAGAGCTTTCCTCTCTGCCTCCATGCAGCTGAGGTACCACACAGGGATGCCATGTGTTAGGATGCTCTCTATGGTGCATGGGTAGAATGTCGTCAGCAGCTGTTGGGGTAGACCAGACTTCTTCAGTGTTCTTAGGTAGAACAGTCGTTGCTGTGCCTTCTTGACCAGCGCAGCAGTGTTATTGGACCATGCTAGGTCCTCCGAAAAGTGAGTGCCCAGAAACAACTGTAGAAGGACCTTTTTGCTACTATACTCAACTCCTCTTGTTATGAAGGCCAACGTTCCATTGGCTTTCTTCACTGCCTGCTGTACCTGCATGCTTCCTTTCAGTGACTGATGCACTAGGACACCCAGATCTCGTTGTACGTCCCTTTTTCCTAACTTGACACCATTCAGATAATAATCTGCCTTCCTATTCTTACCACCAAAGTGGATAACCTCACATTTATCAACATTAAACTGCATCTGCCATGCATCCGCCCACTCACACAGTCTGTCCAAGTCATCCTGCAACCTCATAGCATCTTCCTCACAGTTCACACTGCCACCCAGCTTTGTGTCATCTGCTAATGTTACTTTTAATCCCTTCATCCAAGTCATTAATGTATATTGTAAATAGCTGCGGTCCCAGCACCGAGCCTTGCGATACCCCACTAGTCACTGCCTGCCATTCTGAAAGGGACCAATTTATCCCCACTCTTTGCTTTCTGTCTGCCAACCAATTTTCTATCCATGTCAGTACCCTACCTCCAATACCATGTGCTCTAATTTTGCCCACGAATCTCCTATGTGGGACCTTGTCGAAGGCTTTCTGAAAGTCAAGGTATACTACATCCACTGGCTCTCCTCTGTCCATTTTCCTAGTTACATCCTCAAAAAATTCCAGAAGATTAGTCAAGCATGATTTCCCCTTGGTAAATCCATGCTGGCTCGGAACAATCCTGTTACTGCATCTTCCCCACCACTGATGTCAGACTGGTCTATAATTTCCTGTTTTCTCTCTCCCTCCTTTCTTAAAAAGTGGGACAACATTAGCTACCCTCCAATCCACAGGAACAGATCCTGAATCTATAGAACATTGGAAAATGCTCACCAATGTGTCCATGATTTCTAGAGCCACCTCCTTAAGTACCCTGGGATGCAGACCATCAGGCCCTGGGGATTTATCAGGCTTCAGTCCCATCAGTCTACCCAACACCATTTCCTGCCTAATGTGAATTTCCTTCAGTTCCTCCATCACCCTAGGATCTCTGGCCACCAGAACATCTGGGAGATGTCTGAAGAAGGGTCTCGACCTGAAACGTCAGCCATTCCTTCTCTCCCGAGATGCTGCCTGACCTGCTGAGTTACTCCAGCATTTTATGAATAAATCGATTTGTACCAGCATCTGCAGTTATTTTCTTGTAGAACATCTGGGAGATTGTTTGTATCTTCCTTAGTGAAGACAGATCCAAAGTACCGGTTCAACTCGTCTGCCATTTCCTTGTTCCCCGTAATAAATTCCCCTGCTTCTGTCTTCAAGGGACCCTACATTTGCCTTAACTATTTATTTCCTCTTCATATACCTAAAGAAGCTTTTACTATCCTCCTTTATATTGTGTATAATTTATCTATAATCTTTTGTGTGTGTCTGTGCTACTGTACCTCATCGTACTCGTGCATATTACAATAAATCTGAACTCAAACTTAATTGTCTGCACCACTTTACAACCACCTGCTGCCCTCACCAGTTCCCTAACAAATTCTGTTCCCTGCACCCTCCAATAACTGACACATCCTGATACCCCTCATAGTATTACAACCCTTCCAGCAGAAATGAATGAGGGAATCATTTGAGAACTAAATCCATACCTGAACTTGTCCTTCTGTCTGCCGTTTCAGAAACACTGTGGTACCATGGAACTCCAAAAACTATATATTGAAGGAGGTCAAAACTCCCAGCATTGACCCCAGGAACATTGCAAATAAATAATAGATAAAAATTAAAAATAGAGTATTTTAGAAACATCTAAATAAATTCATGCTTCTACTATTAGGCCTTTTATTACCAAGCTTCCACGTTACATGTCACACAATGATTTAGGAATGAGAAAAAAGGTTTATTTTACTTATTTGTCAGTGCATGGATGTCTTCTGAACTGATTTGGTGAATATGCAAATTATTGACTTTTTTTTCCCAATGTGAATTTTGCTAGTGGTGAAACTAGTTGGAATTTCTCTGTGTTTGTTTTGAATCAATGCAACTGAATACCAGGAGACTAACAAGGCAATGGACCTGAAACATTGATGTGTTTCTTTCCCCATATGTACTCCATGCCCTATCGAGCATTTCCAGCACTTTCTTCTTAATTTCAGTTGTGCATCAACTGAAGGGTGTACCCCTTAATAATCTTGGACAGTTGTGCACAACGGTGCAATATCGGTCAAATTTCTCCCTCTTATTGCCTATATTTGCTGCATCGATTGATTTCTCTGCACCCTCCTCTCATTATAAGCCATTATCATTATAATTACAAACCTCTATGATATTACCCTGGTGCAGTTGGCGATAACTTGAAGAACAGTTACTTAAAATGTGCAAACAAAAGTGTTTTCTTAATACTGCAACCCATCTATGAGGCTTGAGTTACCTTGGTGCTAGATATTAGACCACATAGGTTGAATGGTCACACAAGAAACTGCAGTTGCTGTAGTCTGCAGCCCAAAAAAACAAACTGGAGGAACTCCGTGGCTCAGGCAGCAAGCTTGTGAAGGCAAAGGTATAGTCGACAGTCCTAGGTGCAACACATAAGGTTAAATAATTGGTCATTGTCCTGTAGATCAACTGCACTCTACTGGAGTGGTTGAAGATGAGTATTATGGCACCAAATGCAGAAACAAGTGTCCATGCAACAATGCACCCTTGTTCAAGTTGGCTCCATGGTAGTTGACTCTTCTGTAGACCAGTTGGTTCAGATCTTGATTTGTCTGCCATTATGAAACACTTAAAAGGGGAAATTATTTTTTACAGACATATGAATTTGAGAAGAATTCAATGCCTTGAGTAAGGTTATAAAGGGCTGCATATTATGGTTAATACCTCTTTCCCCTTCAAGTTGGCACATGGTGGAGATTGTGTCCATTGTGCATCCAAATGACCAGGAGGACCCTGCCAACATTCCCTGGAGCAGACAGAAAAGGAAGATACATCTGTTGCTCCCCATGCCCAGATTAATCTCCATCGGTGAAGATGGAAAATAAAAAAACCAAACTGATGAAGTAACTCAGAGGATCACACAGCATCTCTGGAAGAAATGGATTGTTCCCCCCAAAAAATAAACTTTATTTCAGAATAATAAATATATACAAAACAGAAATTGTGCAAAAACGCTTCAGACATTCTCAGTGTCTATACGTTCCTTAGTGTTACTTCGTAGCGTTTGCACCTATCTTTAAGCAAAACACCCTTGCTACCCAAGTCCCCCCCTGGGGTAATCGCTTTCCTTGTTTGAGGGGTGTTCCCACTGGACTCTGCTCCTCAATGTTCAGCAGCATAGACTGTAGTCCTCCCCACAGAACCTTTCCGTTAATTGCATCAAGCTTCCTGCAGTCTGGAATGAGCCAGTCGGCAATATCCCCTCACGGGCATCTCACTGAGCTGGGTAGCATTCCTTCTTCGCACTGATTGTAGTACGGGGTAGAAAGCTGGAAAAGAGGTGGCAGGCAGGACAAAGCCCGGCAAACAATAGGTGGGGGGGGGGGGGGGGGGGAACCAGCTGGGGATGGGAAGACAAAAAGGTATTTGATGAGGAAAGCAGAGTAATGAATTGTGAGCCAATAAGGAGGGAATATAGGGCCCTTGCACGGTAGGTCATAAGATCAAAGGGAGTCAATAGACAATAGACAATAGGTGCAGGAGTAGGCCATTCAGCCCTTCGAGCCAGCACCGCCATTCAATGCGATCATGGCTGATCACTATCAATCAGTACCCCGTTCCTGCCTTCTCCCCATACCCCCTCACTCCGCTATCCTTAAGAGCTCTATCCAGCTCTCTCTTGAAAGCATCCAACGAACTGGCCTCCACTGCCTTCTGAGGCAGAGAATTCCACACCCTCACCACCCTCTGACTGAAAAAGTTCTTCCTCATCTCCGTTCTAAATGGCCTACCCCTTATTCTCAAACTGTGGCCCCTTGTTCTGGACTCCCCCAACATTGGGAACATGTTATCTGCCTCTAATGTGTCCAATCCCCTAATTATCTTATATGTTTCAATAAGATCCCCCCTCATCCTTCTAAATTCCAGTGTATACAAGCCCAATCGCTCCAGCCTTTCAACATACGACAGTCCCGCCATTCCGGGAATTAATCTAGTGAACCTACGCTGCACGCCCTCCATAGCAAGAATATCCTTCCTCAAATTTGGAGACCAAAACTGCACACAGTACTCCAGGTGCGGTCTCACCAGGGCCCGGTACAACTGTAGAAGGACCTCTTTGCTCCTATACTCAACTCCTCTTGTTACGAAGGCCAACATTCCATTGGCTTTCTTCACTGCCTGCTGAACCTGCATGCTTCCTTTCATTGACTGATGCACTAGGACACCCAGATCTCGTTGAACTCCCCCTCCTCCTAACTTGACACCATTCAGATAATAATCTGCCTTTCTATTCTTACTTCCAAAGTGAATAACCTCACACTTATCTACATTAAACTGCATCTGCCATGTATCCGCCCGCTCAAGTGTTCTGGAGACAAGCAAGCCTCCGGCATACACTCGTCACACATGCAAAACAAATGCTGAGTTACTCCAGCATTTTGTCTACCTTCGATTTAAACCAGCATCTGCACTTCTTTTCTACACATTTTTTCCGTTCCACTGCAAAATCTCCTCAAGGTATGTCTAGTTTGAAGTTCTCTCTCCGATGAGAGTTCAGCAACATCCTCTCCCACTGCTCCCCCTCTGTGATTCGCTATATTATTTTGTCAGGCCAAACCCTTGGCCATCCTTTTCTCCTTAACTTCATCCAGCATGGCAACACTCCCTGTCTCCATTGTCTTCCAATTCCAGCATTTAAGTGAGCTGGTTTAAATCCTTGCGCCACTGGTATCCATAACCATGAAGGCTTTGCAGGAATGTCTTTTGAAATCTAATCACATCCACTGCAATTGGTTTCCTGTGTACCAAAGCAAGAAAAAGGAACTGCAAAATATAAGTAAGCTCTTTTTCATTAAGCCCTAAGGAAAGACACAAAATGCTGGAGTAATTCAGCAGGTCAGGCAGTAACCTGGGGGATCATGACCGGTGATAATTTGAGCCGGGACCCTTCTTCAGATCAGTCTGAAGAAGGTTTCCAACCCGAAATGTCGCCTATCCACGTTCTTCAGGGATGCTACCTGACCTGCTGAATTATTCTGGCATACGTGTCTTTCTCTGGTATAAACCAGCTTCTGCAGTTCCTTGTTATTACAAGCCCCAAGGAACAGTGATTTGTGATTCTGCAGCGTATCTGGCTTATCATCTGTCATCAAAAGAGCATCTTAAACTTAAATATCATCTTCACCATAGAAAGAGGTCCCCAAGAGCGCTACGACAAATGGCACAAAAATAACGCAAGGACTAATTAATCCACCCAATCAATGAGCAAGTGTAGGGAGAATGTAGGAAATTGCTCGGGGCTATGGAGAAATTACCAGAGCTCAGAACCAGAGCAGGGAGAACCATACTCCATAGGTCATTTGCAGAAAGGTGGAAACAAAATAGAAAAATTGAATAAAAAGGTCTGCTTCACAAGGAGAGAGATATTGAGGAATATATCCTGTCTATTTTCAGCTATGAGATGAATTATTTACTTTGCTACAAAGAATTACAACAAAAACAGATTTATGTAGAAAAATGTTAACATTCTGCTAAATATCACTAAAGAGTTACAGGAGTGCAGATGCACAAAACAAAAATTAAAATGCTGTATGTCAAATGGTGTTTTGGCCTTTATTTCCAAAAGGAAAAAGAAAAACAGAATTAGAAACAAAAAATAAAGAATAGTGAAAACACTCAGCAGTCAAGTAGCATTTCAGAATCAGAGGAATATAGCGCCAAACAGGCCCTTTGGCCCATCAAAACCTTCTGATCATCAACAACCTAGCTATATCAATCTCATCTACAGTACTTCATTTATAGTCCTTTATGCCTTGGCAATTCAAATCCAGCCCTGTCTCATGCCTCTCTGACAATGATCATGATCCTCCATGGGGGTCAGACCCTGCAGGGAAGTCCCATGTCGAGGGACGGCAGCAGGCTGAGGGGCAGTAGTGGGTCGAGGGACGGTAGTGGGCTGAGGGGCGGCAGTGGGTCGATGGACGGTGGCGTGGAGGGGCGGCAGCGGGTCAAGGGGCAGTAGTGGGTCGATGGACCGCAGCGGAGGGGCGGTAGTGGGGTGGAAGGGCAGCGGGCTGATGGGCGGCAGTGGGGTCGAGGGGTAGTAGTGGGGACTGAGGGGCGGTGGGGTCGCAGGGCTGAACGGCGGCAGCGGTGGGCTGAAAGGCTAGCGCGTCGCAAGTGCAGCGTCGTCATAAGGCGCGTAACCGCCTGCGCACTGTTGACGTATGGTGCCCTGAGCCGACGTCACGCGGACGACGTCTATATAAGCGTGGGCGCGGCGCGACTCGCCCTTTTCGGTCGGTGCTGCAGGGCCACCGGGTGTGCGATTCTCCGTAACCATGAGGCTCTACCGGTGCATCATTTCGGGTGAGTGCCGTTGCCGCGCTCTCGCCGCGTTTTTTGGTTTTAAAAACGTGCCACGGAAGCCGAGCTGTCGATTGTTGTGCGGAGCCTGTGCGACTAGGCCGCGACGTGCGGCGCTGCGCCGGGCGGAGCCAGGGAGTTCGCAGGCCTGGGGGAGGGGGAGGGTGCGGCTCCGGCTTCTACCGCGGCGTCTCACCGCCTTTCTACTCTTGTCCCCGGCAGGTGATGAGATGTTCTCCGACATTTACAAGATCCACGAGGACCCAACGGGTATCATCTACGAGGTGGAGGGCAAGGTAAGAGCCGGGCCAGGTTTCTATGGAGACTGGGAGGGCGGGGGTGGTAATTGAAACTGAAGTATTGGGGGCAGCTGATGTCTGGGATCAGCAGACGATGGCATTTCAGTGCCTTGTGGCTTGAATTTAGTATCCAGTCGACAGAGGTTTAGCCGAGTCTGCCCCTTAACCGGCGGGTCGTTTGTTGCCTCTTACATCATCGAGTTGTCTAACAGGCAATCTTTGAAGGTTTGTATAGCTTTGTGTTGATTATATTTTCTCCTCGACCAAATCCCAGTACTGCACTGTCGTTCCTTTCTCGTTTGATGAATGGCGAGTATTTATTTCAACAGTAATATAACTTTGCCCTTCCCCCCAGGGTTTAGGTTTGTGGTAGACATTCTGACTGAGTGGACAGGAGTTTCTCCAGTATTTGAGTCAGTACAAGTTGACTTTTAAGTTAATTTTTCTATGACGGCTTTGTCATGGACGTGTTCTGGAGTTAGCTAATGTTAAAATTCTCATGATACTTGTATCGTAATGAAAGCCTCTACTTTTCCCCAAGCTGGTTACCAGAACAGAAAAAGGGATTGATGAAGCTTTAATTGGTGGCAATGCTTCCCTGGAAAGCCCAACTGAATATGCTGAAGATTCAACTCTCAGTGGTGTTGACATTGTGTTGAATCACCATCTCAAGGAAGTTCAGTTCAACAAAGATACCTACATGACATACATAAAGGAATACATGAGACAGTGAGTAACAAGAAATTAGTAATGTGATGCTCATTCATTGTTTTACATTGAATTGGACAGACTTCATGGGGCACCTATGATTGGTCGATTCACTCTTGGTGTAGTGTAAACAGATGGCACAAACGGAGCAATGGTTAGTTTCATTCATTGACACTATCAAGTTTTGCTTTTGCTTTGTCCTTTAAAGCTCATGGGCTTTGTACATCCTGATTCAGGCATCTGGAAATGATTGTTAATTAGTATTAGTATTTTGGTGGGAAGTTGAGTCATTTATTTGAGTTGGGTTTTAAACATTGGGATATTCAAAGGCATCCTACATTGATTTGAAGTAGAATTGTATTCTTGTGACAGTCTAACACTTCAAAGCCTTTCACTGTACCTCTGTACATGTTACAATAAATTAAAAAGAAACAATGGTCATGTGCCTGTAGTGTGACTGTCCCCTCTAGGATGACCTCTCTTCAGCAAAATTAGGTATCCCCTTGTTGTTGTGCGTAGATTATCACCTCAGTGTCCCACATTTATGCTCTCAATTTTCCCCCGTCCCAGACAAAACAGGAATAGTTATCCCAGTACTTACCTTACACCCTCTGCATCCAAAATATTCCTTGGCATTCCACCAATTTCAACATGATCCCATTGCAACATGATCCCCACCCCTTTCCGCAGAGATCACTCCCTTCACAACTCTGTAGGTGCATTCCCTGGCAGCCCTTATAGAGAGATGGACTGGATGAACATTGAATTCTCCAATTTTAGGCGTCAGATCTATAAAAGACACCCCCAGTGGTTCCTCCTTCTTCCATGTGCCCCATCAGGATTTCTTCCCTTCCCCCTCCCCATTCTCTTCACCTATATTCCTTCCTGTCGATTTGCAATTTGCACCCCTTCTGCTCTTATCTCTAGCTTTTTGTCTTTTCATGCCTGGCCTTTGTCCAACTACCAACTATCTGCCAATCCACCCCCCCCCCCCCCCCCCCCCATCCATCCAACCTATATCCACCAATTACTTGCCAGGCTTTGTCTTGTCCCCTACTTCTCTTACAGCTTTCTCCCCACCACAATTGGTCTGAAGGTGGTCCAACCTATAACGTTGCCTATTCATGTTTCCCCCCATGATCCACTGTTTCTTCAGCACAACTCGCACACCTGTATTCTAACCTTGGCTACTGCATTCGGTGCCCCCAAAGTGGCCTCTTTTGCAGTGGTGAGACAATTTGTAGATGAGGCAACTTTCATTGAAGACGTGCTGGGCCTGCTAGATCTCCATTTTAATTCCCATTTCCCAGTTGCTAAACATTTTAACCAATTTTAATGAACACCCACTTTCCCCTCATATATGGCCTCATTTCTCTTACTGTCTTCTCCTTTCCCCTCCACCCCCTTCCACCTATTCATTCTCTCTTACTTGGCATTTCACTCCACTCCTTATTGGATACCCCTTTGTCTCCATCTCTAGGTTTTGTCCACCCATCTGCCAATTAAACCCCCCCCCCTTCCGCTTGCCATTTTGTCTAAACAGCTACCCCCTACCCCCACTAATACATTCTGAAAAACGACCAGAGCCCCAATGTTGCCTGCCCATGCCCTCCACAGAGGCTGTCTAACCTGAGTTACCCTAGGCCTTTGTCATGGTTGCAGCATCTGCAGTTCCCTGTGTCTATTTGTTAAAGCTATTAGTTTGGTGAGTTTATAGCGGTAGTTATTAAGTGGTTATATTGGGTTAATGCCTGTTGTGGGAATATGGGAATGGTGGAGGCTGTGATTGAGGAGTGGACCAGAGACTTGGTGTTTTGAACCTCAAGACACCCATGACTCCTTGAATCCACAGTTTTGCTTATTCAAGATTGTACTTTGATAGTATTGAAGCAACTTGAGTTTTAAGTGCAACTGTGACAATGTAGGAATTAAGTTTTGGTACTAATAATTTGTCTCAACTGCAGACTGAAAGGAAATATTCAACGAGACAACCCAACAGCTGTGCAAGAATTTACTGTCAATGCTCAGAATATTGTTAAATACATTCTGAAAAATTTTGCAGATTTTCAGGTAATGGATTCATTTTTGCATTATTTAGTTAGCTTGAAGCAAATGAAGTGCCTGATGATCAACAGCTCTTTTGATTCCTTTTTCGTCATGTTTCAGGTGTATAGCTATGGGCACTTGCATGTGACAATAGACAATAGGTGCTTCGGCCCTTCGAGCCAGCACCACCATTCAATGTGATCACGGCTGATCATTCTCAATCAGTACCCTTCTCCCTATACCCCCTGACTCTGCTATCCTTAAGAGCTCTATCTAGCTCTCTCTTGAATGCATTCAGAGAATTGGCCTCCACTGCCTTCTGAGGCAGAGAATTCCACAGATTTACAACGCTCTGACTGAAAAAGTTTTTCCTCATCTCCGTTCTAAATGGCCTACCCCTTATTCTTTAACTGTGGCCCCTGGTTCTGGACTCCCCCAACATTGGGAACATGTTTCATGCCTCTAACGTGACCAACCCCTTAATAATCTTATGTTTCAATAAGAGATCCCCTCTCATCCATCTAAATTCCAGTGTATACAAGCCTAGTCACTCCAGTCTTTCAACATATGACAGTCCCGTCATTCCGGGAATCAACCTAGTAAACCTATGCTGCATGCCCTCAATAGCAAGAATATCCTTCCTCAAATTTGGAGACCTAAACTACACACAGTACTCCAGGTGCGGTCCCACTAGGGCCCTGTACAACTGCAGAAGGACCTCTTTGCTCCTATACTCAACTCCTCTTGTTATGAAGGCCAACATTCCATTAGCTTTCTTCACTGCCTGCTGTACCTGCACGCTTCCTTTCAGTGACTGATGCACTAGGACACCTAGATCTCGTTGTACGTCCCTTTTTCGTAACTTGACACCATTCAGATAATAATTTGCCTTCCTATTCTTACCACCAAAGTGGACAACCTCACACTTATCCACATTAAACTGCATCTGCCATGTATCCGCCCACTCACACAACCTGTCCAAGTCACCCTGCAACCTCATAGCATCTTCCTCACAGTTCACACTACCACCCAGCTTTGTATCATCTGCAAATTTGCGAATGGTACTTTGAATCCCATCATCCAAGTCATTAATGTATATTGTAAATAGCTGCGGTCCCAGCACCGAGCCTTGCGGTACCCCACTAGTCACTGCCTGCCATTCTGAAAGGGACACATTTATCCCCGCTCTTTGCTTTCTATCTGTCAACCAATTTTCTATCCATGTCAATACCCTACCTCCAATATCATGTGTTCTAATTTTGCCCACTAATCTCCTATGTGGGACCTTGTCAAAGGCTTTCTGAAAGTCGAGGTACACCACATCCCCAGTCAATTTTCCTAGTTACATCCTCAAAAAATTCCAGAAGATTAACCAAGCATGATTTCCCCTTCGTAAATCCATGCTGACTCGGAATGATCCTGTTACTGCTATCCAAATGCTCTGCAATTTCGTCTTTTCTAATCGACTCCAACATCTTCCCCACCACTGATGTCAGACTTAACTGGTCTATAATTTCCCGTTTTCTCTCCCTCCTTTCTTAAAAAGTGGGATAACATTAGCTACCCTCCAATCCACAGGAACTGATCCTGAATCTATAGAACATTGGAAAATGATCACCAATGCGTCCACAATTTCTAGAGCCATCTCCTTAAGTACTCTGGGATGCAGACCATCAGGCCCTGGGGATTTATCCGGCTTCAGTCCCATCAGTCTACCCAACACCATTTCCTGTCTAATGTGGATTTCCTTCAGTTCCTCTGTCACACCAGGATCTCTGGTCACTAGAATTTCTGGGAGATTGTTTGTATCTTCCTTAGTGAAGACAGATCCAAAGTACCGGTTCAACTTGTCTGCCATTTCCTTGTTCCCCATAATAAATTCAAGGGACCCACATTTGCCTTGACTATTTTTTTCCTCTTCACATAGTGAGAAGCTTATACTATCCGCCTTTATATTATTGGCTAGCTTACCCTCGTACCTCATCTTTTCTCCCCGTATTCCCACTCTTCTTTGCTATGTTGTGCTTCTTCTCTTATAATTTTATGCTGTCTTTGACTTCCCTTGTCAGCCACGGGTGCCTCTTACTCCCCTTAGAATCTTTCCTCCTCTTTGGGATAAATCGATCCTGCAACTTCTGCATTATTCCCAGGAATACCTACCATTGCTGTTCCACCATCTTCCCTTCTAGGGCATCCTCCTAGTCAATACTGGCTAGCTCATGCCTCTGTAATTCCCTTTGCTATACTGTAATACTGACACTTCCAATTTTCCCTTTTCCCTCTCAATTTGTAGAGTAAAACTTATCATATTGTGATCACTGCCTCCTAATGGCTCTTTTACCTTGAGTCCCCTTATCAGATCAGGTTTATTACACAACACTAAGTCCAGAATTGCCTTCTCCCTGGTAGGCTCCAGAACAAGCTGTTCTAAGAATCCAGCTCTGCCTGCTGCCTTGTTAATTGTGATGAATCGCATTTTCAACTGTATTGGTGCTGCCTCCAATACCCATGCAGAACTCGTTGATTTCATGAACTTGACTACTAACTTCCACCCTGCCCTCAAATTCACTTAGATTGTCTCTGACATCCCTTCTTTCTTGATCTGTCTCTATCTCAGATGATGGAGTCCCGACCTGAAACCTCATCTACTCCATTTATCCAGAGCTGCTGCCTGACACGCTGAGTTACTTCAGCTTTTTGTGTATCTTTGGTGTAATCCAGCATCTGCAGTTCCTTCCTACACAAGGATAGAGTTCTCCTGGTCACATTCCACCCCATGAGTCAGATCCAATACATCATTCTACATTTCCTACATTTGAATTTTCAGATTTTAGGTAACTAACCTACAAACACGACCATTTCCGGCCTCGCTCCTGGAACCATACCCATTCTCCCCTGCTCTACCCCTCTTGTCCCTTTTCACCTGCATTCCTTATTGTGGCTTCACATTTTGCAGTTCTTTTATCTCAAGCTTTTATCTAGGGCAGAAGGCACGTGGAATCTGTTTGTGGTCAGCAATGTAATTGATGTCTATGTTACTGTTCCAAGTCCTTGCACTTTACCATTGGAATCTGGAGTTCAGCCCCCTGCTCCTAAAGCAGTGGAACTGTAAAATTGTCCCATTCCTTTGTAGCTTGATGTGATGTGAGCATCCAGGCTTTTGTGTAAGGACTGCCTGTGAAACTGGTGCTCGGAGAGATGGGATGATTGCTTGAGCTTGTTACCGTGAGGATCTTCGGGTGAGTTTTACGAACAACTGAGGAAAATAAATCTAATTTTGTTATATTCCTGATGGAGAGGAATTGGTGCTCTAATTGGCCTGGGCTAAATAGACAGGTGGTGCTTCTGTTGCATCCTGATCTATGGTTCAGTATATTAGGGATGTGCTACTGACCCATTAGAGTTAATGTGAATTGGGGAATGCGGTACTAAATTCAGGAACTTCTTTAGTTTTTTACAGGTGAGAGTATGAACCCTGATGCCATGGTTGGACTACTAAATTATCGCTGTGATGATACTCCATATATGATTTTCTTCAAAAATGGTTTAAACATTGAGAAATGTGTGAGTACTTAAAATGTTATCTATGATATTTCTTTACATAAAATGCACACCACAGATGTTTTGATTTTGTCATTTGGAAAAGAGAATTGGACAAAAGTTTGGATGCCATTATGCTATAGAATCAGAGGATGTTAACTGACCAATTTATTGTCATTCAGTCTCATCATATTTTGTGTTAAAGATGCTTTAGAACTGGAACACATTTGCTAAAAAACAGGAAAATCGGGCGTCAGGTGGTATCTGAAGGCAAAATGTTAAGTTAACTTTGGCTGAATCTGATGAGGTTTGCATTTAATTGAGAGTATTTAGTTTGCCCGAATAGCCCGAAGGTTTTTAAAAAAATGGCATTTTTAATGTTAACCAAGTGCATCTACTGATAGACCTAAAGTAACATTTAGTGACTTTATGGTTTGCACTCAGATGCAAGATTAAAATTCCTCAATCTTCTCCCTGCTTTTCTGTGGCAGTTCAGATTGATAAAGGTAGACAGTGTTTAGGAAAAAGTAACCTTGGATTCTTTTAACTACATTTTGTCAATAACATAAAAGAGGAGAGTCTGGTCAAAAGCTACAAACTAATGTTTGATTTCTGATTTTTTACAGTAAATCTGCTGCCTGCAATTCATCATGTTGAATTCATCAAATCACAATGACCTAATGTTCATATTACCTGCAATAAACTTGGAACTGGTATCACTGAGCTGATTCATTATTGGAAATGAACATTGTTTTACCTGTTGAGTTGTAATAAAGTGCATTATTCCCCCTGATGCTTGTCTGATTTACCT
This sequence comes from Rhinoraja longicauda, assembly GCF_053455715.1. Taxonomy (NCBI): domain Eukaryota; kingdom Metazoa; phylum Chordata; class Chondrichthyes; order Rajiformes; family Arhynchobatidae; genus Rhinoraja; species Rhinoraja longicauda. Next base: position 31,303,325 of record NC_135964.1, on the reverse strand, counting down.
TGAGATACCGACTGCTTTTGGAATTGATTGCATTGTTCCTATTGTGGAAATACCAGACCCACATTGAATGCTGGTTATTTATGTAATTTCCAGACTTCATTGCATGATACCCATATAATGTGACATTCATGGATTTAGACATTACAAGAATTATGGGGGGGGGGGGGGGGGGGGCACTGGGTCAAAATTAATAAAATATGGGCGAGTTAATGCAAGAACAAGTGCAATTGTGCTTTAATAAATGTCTTGGTGTTCAGTCACGGGTAGATTCTGCACTGATAAATTTGTCCATAGATCCTAATTCCCTGAGCTAAATATAATGAGCAACGTGTTTTCTGCTGAACTTGCATTAATTCAACTGTTCAGGCCTCTTTGTGTGACCAGAAAATATGTTTTTTTTAAAAATTGTGCTAGTTCCACTGGGCTGTAACTTGACTCCTGTGTGCTGGTTCCACTGGCCTAGCTATTCCTGCTATGGTTAATTTGGGTTTCACAGTACAGAAATCGCCTGGTGTACTGGCTGTACTTGGCTGGCTATTCCTGCTAGGCATGGTTAATTTGGGTTTCACAGTATAGAAATTGCCAGGTTTGCTGATTTTGTTTTGGGATTTCCATTAGTAGGGAAGGCTACCATTAGGCTAAAATAGATAGCAGCCTTTGTGAAGAGACATTTGACTAATAAGGTGAAGGTTAGGTTAATCCTTTATATAACTGGAGATCTAGAATTCTTGCTCTAGTTGACTACCTTGTGTTTTTGGCATGCAGTCTTATTGAATATTCTTCACAAAAGCTGAACTGTACCAGCTGGAATTTATTATTACTATCATGGGGCTTTCCTATTACACTAAATCCATCCATTGCATCTAATTTCTATGGCAGTGTCAATGAAGTGATGTTCTGCCAAAGGCCAGTATTGGATATGGTCTTGGTTGCTATGCTGAATTCTATAGCTGCATTAATGATCACAATGCATATCTTCACTGAATCATGCTAGTCCCCATAATGAAAATCATGCATGCTTGCCAAACCATTAAGTTTTGCTAGCTTAATTTATGCAGTGTAGGCAATTCTGAGAACTACATATTTTGCAAAAATAAAGATCTTTGTAGCATGACGCAACAAATCTGCACGAGGTGGTGTCATGTCGTAATGCTGTGAATTGTAATTTTGAAATACATTTATCTTATTGCATCGTTCAACACAAGCTTGCTGGCAATTAGTACATGGCTCAAATGCTGTAAAAATGTCCTTAAAATTTGGGGCTGCTACAGCTTTGTAACTTTGAAGGCATAAGCCCAAAGCAAAGTACCTATGCAAAAAAAAAAAACAATTTTTGGCTCTTCATTTGTGTTACTCAAGAAGATTCTAATTTGCACAATATTTCTGAGCTGAGGTACTTAAGGATGTTTCCATAATTATTTACAGCAGTTATTCAAAAGTCTGCTGACAAAATGGAATTTGTTTGTCATTGTAACAAACGAGCATGAACGATCAAACCATTTGCCAAGTTTGGTTGGGCCAGAAGAGCCAGGCATTTTGTAAGGAGCTGTAAAGGGAGTGTCTTGAGTGCTTTTCCATTCTGATCCTGTGACTTGTGGGCAATGGAGTTGACCAATTTTTTGAAAGTTAGAATATCAAATTTGCAAAGTCAGGTCTCCAGCGCAGGAGTAATGAATTTGAGCCAGTCCCACTGCACTACTTCCCCACAGCTCTAACTTCTAACTATACTTCAAATTCCATAAATTAATGATTTTGCCACCATTTTTAGTAGGTCAACAATGCACCAATTTGTGATTGGGATGGTGATAAGTGAAGCGTGCCATGTCTTCATCAGTTGGTAATAGTATTTCGGTCTGATTTTGGGGCTATTTATTTTTTAAATGGCTGCATCCTCATTTCAGGCCATCATTTTCACCAGGAGGTTCAGGTCTTGCGTTGGCACAACGAATTGCAGATGCTGGTTTACTTTTAAAAAGTGCTGGAGTGATTTGGCAGGTCAGACACCACCTCTAGAGAACATGGGTGGGTGATGTTTTGGGTTGGGACACTCCTGAGACATCAAGTCTCCAGGGAAAGTGCTGGAGTGACTTGGCAGGTCAGACACCATCTCTGGAAACATGGATGGGTCTCCACCCATGGGGTAGGACACTCCTGAGACATCAAGTCTCACATGCTCTCCAGGGACGGTGCCTGGCTCACTGAATTACTCCAGCACTTTGTAAAAGTAATTAGTGTTAACACTTGACCAGTACACCATTTCCAGCTGCATTGAGGATTTGAAGCTAGTAATTGACTACATTGCATTATTCAATGGCTTGCCACTGGGACAAGAACCTATAACGTCACGTTTAATTAACTACTAGAGGAAATGTGTTGATGCCTCCTAAATTGCTAGATTTGATTGTCAGATGTTCAGTGTGGATTTCCACCCAATGAGCAAACCACCACTAAATTCTGTTAATCCATCTGCTGACCTGGATTGTATCCTGCTCAGTAGTGCAATCATTAACATTCTCATTTTCAAATTTTGTGGCTGCATGCCTTGTCTCTTGTAATCCCCTATAATCTCCTCGATGCTTTAAAAAAAAAAGATTCTGTCTGGTAATGGATGCCACTTTAGGCTGGTTGCCAGTTGTACCTGTTCTTGTGAAGTATTTTGTGCTGTTACATAACATTAAAAGTGTTACTGGGATACAAACTTCTTGGTGCTACATTATTTTCACAATGATGTGATAGCTGGACTAATTTTCCTCAAAGCTACGTGTGGATTTAAACGGTATTCATGGAAGATGCAAAGTGGGTCTGACAGCATCTCTGGAGAATATGGTTATGTGACATTTCAGGTCGGGACCCTTCTTCAGACTTGGGGATGGGATGGGAGGGAGGTGGAAGTGGAGAATCCTGAGATGGGGCACGACAAGCATGGCAAGTGACAGGTGGATAAAGATGAGATCCAGTCAGACAAGTGCACGTACTCAAAATGCTCACTGGGGGTGGAATTCAACCCACACCCCTCCTGTGCCCCAGCTGGAAATGCAATTCACATCTCTTCAATCCCTTTGTCTCACACCTTATGTATTTTCATCTCTGGCCTTTGTCCAACCATCTGCCCATCAAATACTCCACCTCTATCCACCTATTGCTTTCCAGGCTTTGTCCTGCCCCTCTCTTCCATCCTTCTTCCTGAACCCCACTATTCTACGAAGAGTAGACTTGGCGACCATTTGCCAAACACGTGTTTGGCCTGCTAGATCTGGTTGCTAAACATTTTAACTCCCCATTCTCATACTGACCTTTCTGTCCTGGGCCGCCTCCATTGCCAGTGTGAGGCCACAAGCAAATCGGAACAGCGCCTCATATTCCAATCCAATGCTTACAACTCTATCCCCGCTTACAACCCAATGGTATAAACATTGAATTCTCCAATTCTAGGTAACTAATCAAAACTTCTTCACCTCCCTTCCCTGTTCCCCCAATGGAATGGCACCCATTTCTCCCCTTTCCCCTACATTCTTTCTTCTGGACTACTCTTCTATCCTTATTTCACACCTTTTGTCTTCTCATCTGTTTTTTGTCTACCCACCTGCCTATAAAAATACCCTCACATGTATCTACTTATCACTTGCCAAACATTGTCCTGCCACTCCTCTCTTCCAGCATCCCCCACCACAATCAGTCTGAAACTTCAAAGAGGCCAATATAATCTCCAAATTGTCTTTGTTCAGCCTAAGGTGGTGCGGGAAGCAAGGTCTAGTTGATTTGCAAAGTGCAACTATGAGACTGAAATCCCAGCTGTGATCTGATCTTGTCTGATTGGCTTTCTGTACGAGGCAAAAATGTAATGCAAGGAAGTTGAGGTGTTTGTAGTGTCATATTTTGATCACTATACTTTTTCTCTGACAAGGAAATTAATATCCTTCTGTTATATCCTGTCCCACACTAACCTCAATCAAGTCAGTTCTCAGATATAACATTCCAAAGAACACACTCAGCATCAACCCGATTCCTGTTTTAAGCAGAAAGATGTTTGTCAAGGGCAAGGACAAAGAAAAGGACCATGTCACCAAAAGTACTGGACCTACTACAATGTTTATTATCTCATGAAAAGGATGAATGGCTGGTAATTCATGACTCAAATAGGACCACCTACAGAAATAAATCTTCATTGTTTCAACATAATACTTTATTGACAATACAAATGTAGCCCCACATTAATTAACTTTCTACATCAAAACACTTAAAGGTACAAAGCATTTTTCTTGATTCATATAAAAACATAACATCAATCCATTCCCCAACAGCTTAAAAATTTAGAGCCACATAAAAACTTTTAGCCTTTGAAGAGGTAAATAAATCCCATTGCCCAGGTTTTAATGACTGATGCTGACTGTATGTTGAAACATCTTGCTGGCTTGCTTATTTTTGTTTGTCATCAAATGACCCTATTCACTTTTGTCTTCATTCTGGTAATGCCGATACTCCGGCTTTAGTTCCCATGTGTTCTTGTGAGTCCCTTTTACATTGTAGATGCCAATCTCTCTCAAAATCTCCTTTAGGTAGGTCTATGGAGAAGAAACAAACAAATTAAATTCTAAACCAAAATGTGCAACTTGAATAATGGAAAAATCTTGCTTCAAGTACCTCCAATACCACTAGATATCTGATCACCAGGTTTGGTTGGTTTTCTCTTGACTGCCCACATTCATCCATCTAGGCTTAAGAGCCTGGCAGTCTGATGTTATGGAACCTAAACTTGTGCAGCAATATTAGTGCAACTTAACAAGCCAAAGGTTGCACAGCACCAAAAGTGATGGAATGAGCATCCAATACTTTCTGTTACTGGATTAGCTTGTAGTGTTACCTGTAACTTGAGTGTCAAGACTCAGAGACCTTCCTCTGACTGGCCACACTTGATCGTTTAACCCAGGGATCTCAAAACTATGGCCCGCAGGCCACATTCAGCCCGCCAGGAGATTTTATCCGTCCCGCAGCGAAGGTTCACTTGATCGCCCAGAGCCGGGACAATGCGAGAGATCACAGCGCCTCCTCGTCGCTGCCGCCGCCGCTCACCACGGGGAGAGAGAGTGGGAAGGGGGGGGGGAGAGAGTCGGGGTAGAGGGAGCAGTGGGTGAGAGCGGGAGCGTGGGGATGGGGAGGTTTTCAGAGGGTCCGGTGAAGGAGCGCTGCCACTCTCTCTCCCAGAGCCAGCGAGATCTGCGCCGCTGCTCCACTCTCTTTCCCGGCCCCATCTCCCTCTAATGCAGCAAAATAAGAACAAACACAAATGAAACTTCCCTCCTCGCTGCCACCGCTCACCCCGGGGATGCGGGGCTTCTGAACAACAACTACACTTGTGTTTGTTCTTATTTCGCTGCGTTAGAGGGCGACGGGGCCGGGGAAGAGAGTGGAGCCGCGGCGCAGATCTCACTGGCGCTGGGAGAGAGAGAGAGAGGGAAAGAGCAGCCCCCGCAAGTAGGGGCGCTCCTTCACCGGGCCCTCTGACACCCTCCCCCTCCCCGCGCTCCGGCTCTCCCCCCCCTCTCCTCAACCCCCCTCCCCTATCCCTTCTCCCCCAATCCCCCCCTCCCTCCTCCCCTCCCCCTCTTCTCCTTTTAAACTTTAAAATGTGAATAACTTTAAAATTATAACACCAATTTCAATAAAACTACTTGCATTATCACTAAAGTGACAATGGTGAGTAAGGTGGGCCTAAAATTGTCGCGCTATTGTGTACCGTTTTGGCTGAAGTTCAGTCACAAACAAAATAACAAACGAGAGTTTTAGTATATAGATTGTATACCTATGGTATATATATATTCCAATATTTCAAGCTCTTTTTAAAAATTGAATATTATTTATTTGTTGCCATATATACCTAATGTAAACTAACCTAACCTAACCTTATCTAATCTAATCTAACGTAACCTAGTCTAAACTTTTTTGAGTTAATTAAATTTGTAAAACTCACACTTCTTTATTTTTTCCTGCGGCTCACAACCATGTGGCAAATATATAATGTGGTCCTCATGCTGAAAAGTTTGGAGGCCCTCATGAAGAACAAAAGTATGAGTTTGGCCAAATGCACCTGTTCAGCCATTCAATAAGATGCTTCTAGACTCCTGAGCTGGTGGGATCCACCCAGACCATTCCTCTCAGAATCCTACCTGTTGCATAGAGACTGTCACCCATTTTCTTAAATTCCAATCTTCCTCAAACTCCCTTCATCCAGCAACTTCCTCATTCCACTAGCTAATCCTGTAAATCTATGCTGCATATACTCCAGGCTAGCGTATCCTCCCAGGAACGATGAGCAAAACCCCCCAGCATGCTCTAAATGTTGCTCACCACTGTCAAGTATACGATTTCCTTACTTTCGAACTCCTTGCAATAAAGGGAAAGCTACTCCTTGATTGCTGTAATCACATGTTTATGTCCTGGATTTAATGAACCAGCTCACCATACTGACAATGTTAGCTACTTGTTTCCTATTCAAAAATATTTTATATTTCTTTTTTTTGTTGTTAAAATGCTTCATCTCAATTTCCTCATCTTCCCCTGGGCTAAACCTGTCTCTATCTCATATGGTCTCTGCGTCCTCTGAACTCACTCTCCCACCTCACGTGGTATTATGGACAGATTTAGACATATGACAGCATGTCAGCAGAATGGTTGTTACTGGGCTCCCATCCAGAAGTTCAAATCCCACCACATTAGCTGAGGAATTTAAATTAATACAGTACGAAGCTACTAGATTGTCATAAACTCCCATCAAGTTCATAACATCCTTGGGGAAGGAAGTCTGCTGCCTTTATTTACATGTCACTCCAGACCCAATAATATTGGCTCTCAGTTCAAACACAAAGGAATGGAGTTAATTGTAGCCCTGCCAGAGATGTCCACATCTCATGAAGAAAGAAAAAAATAATAATTGCATGGTCCTTTCAAAGGTGAATAATTTACTGTGTTAGGTGAGTTATGATCCCTGCTAAATTGCATTTCTTTTCTCCTGTCTGTTCCAAAGCTAACATTAGGCTCTTGTTTTAAGTAGCAGCCCTTTATGCAGTAAATGCTTTACATATCTTTTGAAAAGTCACACACATTACATTCGTGGGTTCTCCTTCATGACTAAGCTAGCTTAATTCCCCCCAAAACATAATTACATTTGGCAGCCATATTTATCCCTTTATTAGACCATGTTTATTCTAATTAATCATATTAAGATTTTTAAATACGTTGCTCCACAACCTTAGTGATGAATCTTGACATTTTGGCAATGGCTAGTCTATAGCTCCTTATTTATATCTCCCTTTAAGATTTATATAAATAAGTAATTTATTGGTGTAAATCACCCTCAAATGCCACCTGGTTCACTGTTAAGGCAAGAAATAAATCTGGCATCCTCAAAGAGACAACTTCTTTAACCACTGGAACTCTCTACCTAGCTGGGTTATGGATTCAATATCATTGAACATATTGAAAGTGTGAGGGATATGCAGGATTGGCACAGAGGTGAGAGGAGATGAGACTTGAAAGATGGGATAGGCTTGAGGGGCTGAGTGGCTAACTTAGCTGAGTGGCTAACTTCCGCATGTATTCTTGTGTACCCTCCGCAAATGGCTCAGCCACCAAGACCCAGCTGTATGGTGATATTTCGACGTCTTTTCAAATATTTCATTGTTGACATGACAGAGACATGGGCTGGGAGCTGAATATTCAGGGGTATACGACCTATCAAAAAGACAGACAAGTGGGCCGAGGGGGTGGGGTCGCTCTGTTGGTAAGGAATGACATTCAATCCCTTGCAAGGGGTGACATAGAATCAGGAGATGTAGAATCAGTATGGACAGAACTGAGGAATTGTAAGGGTAAAAATACCCTAATGGGAGTTATCTACAGACCCCCAAACAGTAGCCTAGATATAGGGTGCAAGTTTAATCAAGAGTTAAAATTGGCATGTCGCAAATGTAATGCTACAGTGGTTATGGGAGATTTCAACATGCAGGTAGACTGGGAAAATCAGGTTGGTACTGGAACCCAGGAAAGGGAGTTTGTGAAGTGCCTCCGAGATGGATTCTTAGAACAGCTTGTACTGGAGCCTACAGGGAGAAGGCAATTCTGGAGTTAGTGTTGTGTAATCAATGTGATTTGATAAGGGAACTCAAGGTAAAAGAGCCTTTAGGAGGCAGTGATCATAATATGATAAGTTTTAATCTACAATTTGAGAGGGAGAAGGGAAAATTGGAAGTGTCAGTATTACAGTATAGCAAAGGGGATTATAGAGGCATGAGGCAGGAGCTGGCCAGATTTGACTGGAAGGAGGCCCTAGCAGGGAAGATGGTGAAACAGCAATAGCAGGTATTCCTGGGAATAATGCAAAAGGTGCAGGATCAATTCATCCCAAAGACGAGGAAAGATTCTAAGGGGAGTAAGAGGCACCCATGGCTGACAAGGTAAGTCAAGGACAGCATAAAAATAAAAGAGAAGTATATCATAGCAAAGAAGAGTGGGAAACCGGAGGATTGGGACTCTTTTAAAGAGCAACAGAAGATAACTAAAAAGGCAATACGGGAAGAAAAGATGAGGTACGAAGGTAAGCTAGCCGATAATATAAAGGAGGATAGTAAAAGCTTCTTTAGGTGCGTGAAGAGGAAAAAAATAGTTAAGGCAAACCTGGGTCCTTTGAAGACAGAAGCAGGTGAATTTATTATGGGGAACAATGAAATGGCAGACGAGTTGAACCAGTACTTTGGATCTGTCTTCACTAAGGAAGACTCAATCTCCCAGATGTTCTAGTGGCCGGAGATTCTAGGGTGACGGAGGAACTGAAGGAGATTCACATTAGGCAGGAAATGGTGTTGGGTAGACTGATGGGACTGAAGGCTGATAAAACTCCAGGGCTTTTCCCAGTCTACCTGCATGTTGAAATCTCCCATAACCACTGTAGCAAAAAGAGGGAGATATACAATAAATATAAGCGGCAGGGAGTAAATGAGGTTCTTGAGGAATATAAAGAATGTAAAAGAAATCTTAAGAAGGAAATTAGAAAAGCGAAAAAAAGATATGAGGTTGCTTTGGGAAGTAATGTAAAAGTAAACCCCAAGGGGTTCTACAGATATGTCAATAGCAAAAGGATAGCGAGGGATAAAATTGGTCCATTAGAGAGTCAGAGTGGACAGCTATGTGCTGAGCCGGAAGAAATGGGGGAGATATTAAACAATTTCTTTTCTTCGGTATTCACCGAGGAGAAGGATATTGAATTATGTGAGGTAAGCGAAACAAGTAGAGTAGTGATGGAAATTATGAGGATCAAAGAAGAGGAGGTACGGACACTTTTGAAAAATATAAAAGTGGATAAGTCTCCAGGTCCTGATAGGATATTCCCTAGGACATTGAGGGAAGTTAGTGCAGAAATAGCAGGGGCTATGACGGAAATATTTCAAACGTCATTAGAAACGGGGATGGTGCCGGAAGATTGGCGCATTGCGCATGTTGTGCCTTTGTTTAAAAAAGGTTCTAAAAGTAAACCTAGCAATTATAGACCTGTTAGTTTGACGTCTGTGGTGGGAAAATTAATGGAAAAGATACTTAGGGACAATATATATAATCACTTGGATAAACAAGGCCTGATTAGAAACAGTCAACATGGATTTGTGCCTGGAAGGTCATGTTTGACTAATCTTTTTGAATTTTTTGAAGAGGTTACCAGGGAAATTGATATGGGCAAGGCTGTGGATGTTGTCTATATGGACTTCAGTAAGGCATTTGACAAGGTTCCACATGGAAGGTTGATTAAGAAGGTTAAATCGTTGGGTGTTAATAGTGAGGTTGCAAGATGGATTCAACAATGGCTGAATGGGAGATACCAGAGGGTAATGGTTGACAACTGTATGTCAGGTTGGAGGCCAGTGTCTAGTGGAGTACCCCAAGGATCTGTGTTGGGTCCACTGTTGTTTGTCATTTACATTAATGATCTGGATGATGGTGTGATAAATTGGATTAGTAAGTATGCAGATGATACTAAGATAGGTGGTGTAGTTAATAATGAAGTAGATTTTCGAAGTCTACAGAGAGACTAAGGCCTTTTGGAAGGGTGGGCTGAAAGATGGCAGATGGAGTTTAATGCTGATAAGTGTGAGGTGCTGCATTTTGGTAGGACAAATCAAAATAGGACGTACAGGGTAAATGGTAGGGAATTGAGGAATGCAGTGGAACAGAGGGATCTGGGAATAACTGTGCATTGTTCCCTGAAAGTGGAATCTCATGTGGATAGGGTGGTGACGAAGGCGTTTGGTATGCTTGCCTTTATAAATCAGAGCATCGAATATAGAAGTTGGGATGTAATGTTGAAATTGTACAGGGCATTGGTGAGGCCGAATCTGGAGTATGGTGTGCAGTTCTGGTCGCCAAATTATAGGAAGGATGTCGACAAAATGGAGAGGGTACAGAGGAGATTTACTAGAATGTTGCCTGGGTTTCAGCACTTAAGCTACAGAGAGAGGTTGAACAGGTTGGGTCTTTATTCTTTGGAGCGTAGAAGGTTGAGGGGGGACTTGATAGAGGTTTTTAAAATTTTAAGAGGGACGGACAGAGTTGACGTGGGTAGGCTTTTCCCTTTGAGAGTGGGGAAGATTCCAACAAGGGGACATAGCTTCAGAATTGGATAGGTATATGGATGGGAGGGGATTGGAGGGTTATGGTCTGAGAGCAGGTAGATGAGACTAGGTCAGAGAAAGTGGTCGGCGTGGACTGGTAGGGCCGAACGG